>NC_056734.1:430952822-431122822 GCF_019279795.1 Protopterus annectens | reverse complement strand
CAGCGTTGCGCATCCGTACACCTGCACATAGCGAGTATTCCCCATATGTAGTAGGAAATATCGTCCTAGGCAGTGTCCGGATTGCAATATGTATCCCACAAATGTAAACATCCCATCACAGGTACGTAAATCCAAATGCCCGTGCGTTAATGTTACGGCAAAATGTGTGTGCATCCCGCGTGGGATAAGTAACCTGTTGAAACCTCAGAGTTGTTTACACGCCACGGTGTCCATTACTGTACACATCTGGACAAAACATGTATGTGTAGTCACGGTACTGTTCAGTTTCTACACAGACATGCAATTCATACTACGCAGGATGGAACAGCTGCCCACCATGCAGGTCACCCCACTAGGGTTGCCACCTGTTTAGATGGCCAAGGTGGGACATCCCTTGTAGAAATGTGAGAATTTGCTGGATAAAACATACCCCCGGCCAGTGCAAAGGACAGAATTACACATGTATGCCAAAATAAAAGCTCATGCTATAGCATTTGAATAGCTTATGCTATGCCAAATAATAGTTATGCGTACCAGATACAAAATACCTGTATCATGCAACTAGTACAGAAAATAAGAAATATATTATTGTCTTAAAATCACAGGACATTTGCCATGTCTTAGGTGTCGTCGCAGGACACAACTGTCCAAAGTGGGACCTCCCCTCACAAAGAGGAACAAGTGGTAACCCTACACCCCACCGAATTATCGACAGTATATATTCAACTCAATCACATACCGACACCACCTCTCAACCTATTACAGCAACAAAACCTGGACAAAGCCCAAAAGGATGGGAGGGCAAATAGGGACAGATGTAATTACTTCTCCCACAAGCTTCAAAAGTTCACTGAATAATAGTATGTACATAAGCAGGAAATGTTGTGAAGGATGTGGGGTTGTCCCCAGTATTACAGAGGTCCGTACAAATATACTGTAACAAACCGTCACATATGTTGACTGTACTACTGCATACCTGTAGTTAATTCATAGTTATGTCATGTGCAAAATAATAACCCCCATAAGAATGAATACAGAAAATAGTCAAATGTGAATGGAAACACCACTCACCGTGGATTATGTATCGTAACCACCCCCACCCATATTATGTCTTGCCAACATCATAAGCTGCGGACAGGTGCCCAAACACCTGTGTCTGTAAACAGATTAAATGTTCAAAATGTACAATCCCTGTCCATGTGCTTTGTCTGACATTTGAACATGGTCAGGGCAGTTCTGTTCACCAGTCGGACAAGCCTAAACCCAGATCACCACATGAACACCCTGACAATTAAAGACCTGTATGTGTCAGGAATATAAGCCTTTGGGTTCTGAATATCCCTGCAGTGATGAAATATGCAGCTTGGGTCCAGAGCAGTAGGGAATAGGGAATGTGTAACATGTAGTACCGCATTCTTCCCAGCAGGAGAATGGATACCTGTGACGTAAGTGAAGCGGAGAGGCATATGTTAATGTAGCTATGTACTATGGGTATGCATATAAATGAGTCAGAAGACCAAACGTATACTGGTTACAGCATCCGGCCAACGTGAATGCAGTCCGGGTTGAACAACGACTACAGCACATATAATGTGAAAGTGTAATGAATGCGTCTGTGCTGTACAGACAGTTAAATATGTAAAGGTGAACGTGTGTTTCGCAAACGTCCGTTAATGGGATTACAGATAAGTACTGGTACTGTCACAAGTAATAAAGCCCACGTAAGCACAAAGACTTAGTAAACATATGTAACCCACAATAAGGATATGTATGCGCGCCCGAGCGTAACCTACAATAAGGAAATGCAAGTGCGCCTGTGTGTGTGTGATCCGCTCACAGCATAGTAAATGAATGCTGTTTCCCCCACGTTAGTTATACATGGCTCAAACCTGTTAACCTCGTAAAGTATGAAACCGGACGAAGCCATGCAAACTACCGGTACATATAGGGACAAACCCCAGATATGTGCCAGAACAAACATAGAAAGTGGATAGAATAACGGGTGTGTCAGTAACATGGATTCTCTGAAGGGTATGCAGTCGTAACCTGAACTGCTTACCAGAAATCCCCACCGTAAGTCTCAGATGAAATGCCACTACATTGCCAGATAGACACAGGTTTATATAAAACACAGCGAAGATAAAGGGGCAAGCAGCTGTACACTCAGCGACAATCTGTATAGTGGAAAGGTATGGTATGGATATAGATATATGTGTATACACATAATCCACAGACGTAAACCAAAGCAAGTTATGAAATGAGGATTGTACATGTATATATGTATACACAACAGACTTATATCCCGTAGATATGACACATGTACATAAATAGGCGACGTTACATCTAATATGGGTAGACAAACAGACATGCAGGAAAGGTGAATAAACCGCAGCATTCAAAAACATTGGCCAGAAAGTGACAGTCCAGCAAGTTCTACACTTTAAACATGCAGATAGGTGTCCATTGCAGGACTCCATAAATTGGAATAATGAGTGTCAACCGACATTGACGCAAAAGAAGTGACCGCAGCAAATACGAAATAGCTGTACATGCAACAGTATCAGGTGCAAGGGTGATGACACATGTGTCAATAGAATGTATGACGTACGAACTGATATCCGGAGAGTGGGGAGTGCATACAAGTGTCTCCACACTTCAGTAACGCACACATTAAAAATGTGTAATGGGTACTGTAGAGGGTTGTCAGGTATGGGAATCATGGGTATGCAGATATGGGCCTAGGTGTCGTTTGGCAGGGATTTCGTAGGACCGCCCCGTGGGAGTGATGTGCATATAGCACACGCCTATATCCCCAATAATGGGGCAAACCATCCACTGGATATTGCGGAAACCATTTTGGCAATATGTAGGGCTCTATATCAGTGTCATGTAGGCGATAATCATGGATGGACATGCGTACGACCAAGATGGTACCCATAACTGGCAAACTGTCAGAATAACACAGCTGCACTAAGGCATAGTACATGAAATACAAATAGGGACTATATTAGATATACCCCAGACAAAGTCAGAACGTTGTGAGAATACTGGCGTACCCATGAATATGGATGTTATGAGTGTTACTAATCATGTAATGGAAATGTCAGTCACTATTATCTATCGCACAGTCCGTAATGCCTTGCCAGCAATTTACCAGAAAGGCACATCACTATGACAAATGTAACAAGGTCAAACGTCAGGGTGTGTACCCATAATGTGTACAGGTTAGGGGTATGAAGGTAACCTGTCCAGAATACATGTACAGAACTAGTGATACTAGGTGGACAGGTGAGAAGAAAGACATCAGGACAAATGAGAAAACATGTACAAGTCACACGCATGTACACCGACAAATGTGAATGACAACGTATGCCCTGTGAATGTCAATGTGGAAGGTTAATAGACACAAATGTAATGTGTCCCTCAGGGTGTCATGCAGTGTCACCGTAACAATGTCCAGTCCCCCAGACACGTACGTGAGCTCTGCCACTGACGGAAAGTGCAAATACCGGCGCACACATATGGCACATGATAGACCAATTAGTGTGGATAAGCAGCTGTTGGCCTGTGTGAGGAATACAACTGTCTGGGTGGGTGTGTCCTGCAATATAAATGTAATGGCATGTGGCCTGTGATGCCACCATACAGTGTGTGTATTGGTGTCAGAAAGTTGATATTTTGTTACAGACACATACTCCGCAACTGTACAGATTTACGATGAATGTGCAGAGTTCTGCCTCATATGTTGGGTGTGTTCCACGTAACAGTAACATTCTGGCACTTCCATGATAACTGAAGACATGAAATGATGACAAACATGCATAAGACACCAAATCCGACAAAAAAGCCATACTAATGCAAAACCTATTATTGTGTCAACTATTTACGTTTGTAAGAGCAACATGTCAATACTGCCCCTATGTGTCCCACTATCAGATAAGGCCTTGTCCAGCAACTTGCTCTAGGAGGTGGAGTGGTATGAAAAGAAACAGATACATGTGTGAGGAAACAGCAATATCGACTGCAAGATAACCCAGAAGGTATGACATGCGCTGCAGTAGGACGTGCAGTACTGTCTGCAGGTATGTGCTGACATTGCAAATGACACAGCAGTCTACATGAAGAACCTTTAGGGCTGTCACCTTTACAAATGATGATACTGGGACATACCCACAGCCATGCACACAGCACAAATAGACATACACACATCAAAACTAGGCCATGATACATGAAGCCTCCAGCGTGTACGAGTACAGTGAGAGTACAGCAAGGATAGATGTCTGCCAAGATATACAGCAAGTGCCTGTAAGGGCGTGTAACACCGCCCGTAACATGGACGTTGCATGGACAATGTTGGAAGTTGCAACACACCTCATTGGTATGTGAAAGCTATGCAAATATGCGATACATAAAACAGTCAGCTGCCCATGCAAGAGCAGGGTTATGGGCGGAAAATATATATATATATATATATATATATATATATATATATATATATATATAAATAGATATATATATATATAGAGAGAGAGAGAGAGAGATACAGACATACACACACACATGTGGCAGGGCTGGAATCAAACCTACACATGACTACCCTATCACACTACAGCATGACGCATTTACAGAACACGCTACTGAGACTACTAAAGACAGCAGACACACAGGCATTCTACTAGGTGCATGTCAACATCCACAAAGACAAAGACGGCAGCAGGCTACGTCTGTATTGCAAATAGTCTAAAAGCATAACCTGAGTCCCCAGGCGGACGGGAGCATGCACACATACACACACACACATTTGGCAGGCTTGGGAATTGAACCTACACCTAACTATCCTATCACACTACAGCATGATGCATTTAGAGAACGCGCTACCGAGACTACCGAACACAGCACTCCCAGAGGCATACTTCTAGGTGGGTGACATCGTCCACAAAGGCAAAGATGCCGATAGGGAATGTATGTGTTGTGAGGCATCTAAAAGCATTACTGTGTCCCCAGGCAGCTGGAAACACACACACACACACTTGGAAGGGCCGGGAGTTGAACACACACCTACCTACTCTAACACACTACAGCATTACGCATTTACAGAACGCGCTACCGAGATTACTGAACACAGCACTCTCAGAGGCATACTTCTAGGTGGGTGACATCATCCACAAAGGCAAAGACACCGATAGGGAATGTATGTGTTGTGAGGCATCTAAAAGCATTACCGTGTCCCCCAGCAGTTGGAAACACACGCACACACACACACACACACACACACACACACACACACACACACACTTGGAAGGGTTGGGAGTTGAGCACACACCTACCTGCTCTAACACACTACAGCATTACGCATTTACAGAACGGGCTACTGAGATTACTGAACACAGCACTCTCAGAGGCATACTTCTAGGTGGGTGACATCATCCGCAAAGGCAAAGACGCCGATAGGGAATGTATGTGTTGTGAGGCATCTAAAAGCATTACTGCGTCCCCAGGCAGCTGGAAACACACGCACACATACACACACTTGGAAGGGCCGGGAGTTGAACACACACCAACCTACTCTAACACACTACAGCATTACGCATTTACAGAATGCGCTATCGAGATTACTGAACACAGCACTCTCAGAGGCATACTTCTAGGTGGGTGACATCATCCGCAAAGGCAAAGACGCTGATAGGGAATGTATGTGTTGTGTGGCATCTAAAAGCATTACTGTGTCCCCAGGCAGCTGGAAACACATGCACACACACACTTGGAAGGGCCGGGAGTTGAACACACACCTACCTACTCTAACACACTACAGCATTCAGCATTGACAGAATGCGCTACCGAGATTACTGAACACAGCACTCTCAGAGGCATACTTCTAGGTGGGTGACATCATCCGCAAAGGCAAAGATGCCGATAGGGAATGTTTAGAGAGTGAGCGGTCTGAAAGCATATTACCGTCCCAAGGTAGACGTACACAAACACACCAGTGCTGTCAATGGGCCAACTAAATATCTACGGAGCACAACAAACACTGAATAGATATGGGATGCACCACAGACAGTACACCCTTCGAGAGAGCAACAAGTGTGTTCAATGTAGGCATTCATTGTGACATTGAAATTGGACATCTGGTGCCTGGATGACCACCATGGCTATACAGGATGTCAATGGGCATGCCCACACGCTTAGTATCACACGTCTGTTTGGAATGTACTGTGTGTCCATCTACACAATGGCGTACTGGGCATGCTCACACACTTAGCTGTTGCAAAGGGCCATCTTGCATGCACACGGAGCCTAATCACGGAGGGGCGCAGTGTGGAATGTACTGTGTGTCCATCTACACAACGGCGTACTGGGCATGCTCACACACTTAGCTGTTGCAAAGGGCCATCTTGCATGCACACGGAGCCTAATCACGGAGGGGCGCAGTGTGGAATGTACTGTGTGTCCATCTACACAATGGCATACTGGGCATGCTCACACACTTAGCTGTTGCAAAGGGCCATCTTGCATGCACACGGAGTCTAATCACGGAGGGGTGCAGTGTGGAATGTATTGTGTTTCCATCTACACAACGGCTTACTGGGCATGCTCACTCACTTAGCAGTTGCAAAGGGCAATCTTGCATGCAGATGGAGTGTACACAAAGAAAAGCACAGTAAGGTATAACTGCCCTCACACACAGGGTGGTCACACATGCAGTGACCTGTACACACACAGCCGCCATCACAGCTGTCACAGGTGCAGGTCACACACGTACACACTGCAGTGTACACTATAGCTGTCAAGTCAGCACCATGTCATTGGTGAAGCACTACACAGCCTTACGGTCCCACAACACCATGTTGCACATGACCACTGGGCTGTACAGCAGTGTACATCAGCTGTGCAGAGTACACATGTACCAACAGGGATCAAACAGGTGTTATGCATTGCAACGATGCCAGTATACATGAACAGGTCGGCTCATGACATACCATGGCCTTACACAGCTTTGACACCTGACTGTTGCTGTACACCAATGAACACACATCTGGGTCCATCGTACATGTGATTGTGTGGATGTGTGCATGGACTGCACACACAACACATACATACATGGCCTTTGATGTACCTTGTGCATAACACTGGCCCAATCAATGCTACACATGCGAATTGAAGGTGGGCCCATGTCTGTTGAATGCTCACACTACAGGGGGTAGCAGTGTTGACTGGGACACATACCCCTGTACTGGTCGCCTGTGACACCCGTGATATCATACCGCAGTCCATGTGTCATGTATGTCAACACACATGTCCAACAATAGCAATGCATACAAACATGGCAACAGGAGACACATGTGACATCTGTACTGTGCATACAGCAAACATGCATGTTCAGTGGCCGATGTCCGTAACATAGTTGCACCTACCTACGACATGCAGACGCAATGCAGACCCATCATTGATATCTGTATACGGTGACATACAAACAGCACGTATGGAGGGATGTGTGTACGTAACATGGTGAGCCACCTGTCTAGATGTATGTGTGCAGGGGGTGGCTCACAGTTGTGTCACACACCATCCTATCATGCCATGTGCTAACTGTACGCTATGTCACTGTTACATGATGGTGCTGACATAATGCATACACAGCGGTCAGGTGTTAACAACTATATGTCATATGGCACCTGTAACACCTACAACCTCCCATGTGTATATAGCAGCACATTTGCCAGATATAGCGTTGGTACACATAATGCAATCAATACCGCTGCATGTCCAGCAAACATGTCATCATACGGCTGGTGTAGCATTCCCAGCACTGCCATGTGTGTCCGAACGTGTGACCAGGATTGCCACATATCACGGGGAATATGTCCCAGTTACTACACATCCCTGTGCTCCATTGTAGAGAACTGTACATACGTCAGTGTGGGAAGCATGACGTTTGCCGGTGATGTGCATCACACACATCGGCTGTCCGTATACACATGCGTGGTCACCACAGTGTGTGTGTGTCTGTATGTATGTCTGGTGCTTGGTGTGAGTGTGTATGCAGATATACGGTGGGAAATTATCACTGGCCCCATGTGTTGACTAACCCGTAATGGTGATGCATTGCACAACCCTGTTGATGCCATAGGTCCCAGCCATACTGGCTACCTGTGCATGTCCCTTCTCTGTGACACTTCGCATGGGTGCATAGTACTGTGAGGGTGGTGACCACACAGGCAAGGGTCCCCAGCTGCACACTATGGGGTGTGCATTATAGTGGTGTACACCCCGTGACTGCGGCAATGTTCACATACTGTTACGGGTCCTACTGCTGCACAGTGTGGCCTCCAGCTACCAAGTGACACCTCACATCATCATTGGCCAGGCCGCTGTGTACAACCCCTGCACCATGTCACCATACCTGTAATGTGTCCTGCTATGTATGTCACGTCTCTGTCCAGTGTAGCCTGTGGCACCGACCACATACGTCAGGTGCAGTATATGTGCAGATATCTGTGTCATGTTTGTGTGTCCAACAGTCAGGATGAGGGTACATGCAGCATGCTGATATTGCCAGACGTGCCTGTGTGTACTCCATAGTTACACGTGGGGGATTGCAAACACTGCTACCTGTAGGCACATGCAAGTACACCATAGGAGGGAACCAGTGTATCACAACAAACATGTTGCTACAGATGTAACCGAGACACATACCGTGAACACATCACAATGCATGCTGCACCTGCACTACATGGTGTGACTGGTGCATGTCGACAGTACACAAACCTATGTCACATACACAACTCAGTATTCACACACAACCACTGCAACATACACATCCCTTACTATGCATACACACCTCTCACTATGCTGTTCACCCTGTGCATCAGAATATTTGTGCATAACCCTGCACCGATGGTGTGGATGACAGGGATGCGGCACAGGCTTCATCATATGCACAGGGTGATATGTTTGTCAGGGGCATAGGCTGCACCAATGGATAACATCATGTGTGTGTGTAAGGGCCGGTGAGTTGACTGGACATATCTGTGCAGAATGCATGTGGGTGTTGTGGAGCCCTACAGTTGTGTTTGCTGTGTGCGTGTATGTGTGTTCACAGTTCTGCCATTTGTGATGCCTACACAGGGTATAATTGACAGCCCCAGATTGTACAGTGCAGGTTGTACAGCTCACTGTGTCCGTCCACGGCCATGTGACCTGTGCCTGCCTGGGGTTGCACGGGCAGTACCAGGTGGAGGTACAGAGTGGCTACTGTCCGACGACACATGTCCGCTGGAAATGTGTCCCCGCTGAGACCGTCCAGGGCCATGTCCACGTGGCCTGCTGTGTCCTGGTGTTGACAGTGCAGCAGCAGCTGCACTGCTACTGCTACCGGCACTATAGGAGTGGGCATGTGAGGTGGCACGATCACGTCAACCTACACTAGGTGGTGTTGCTGGCCTACGTCCACGTGGCCTACGCCTCACTCCTACAAGGTGTTGCAGCACAGACAGCTCCGGCTCACGGATTGCCATGCCTCGGTCAAGGATACCAACCATTTCAACTAGTCACCTATCCATAACATTAGCAATCTGCTGTTGAGCATTAGCCAATGCCTGGATGTTGTCATTTAGGGTGTGGATAGCAGCCCTCTGCAGCCTCTGCCCTTCTCTGTTCTGCCGTTCAGCACGTGCCTGTGCCTCCATTACAGTCTGGAACATGCGTCTGGTGATACCAGCTGCTGCGCTCTGTCCTGCAGGTGCATGCCTGCCAGTGGTCCTCCTATGAGCAGCACCGGCCACATGCCTGTGTGGCACATCTGCATTCATTACACTGACACCATGGTGTGCAGACACACCTTCTGTAACCACCACACATTCCTGTCCCACGCCAACAGACACTGACTGTCCTTCCTCTATGGCCACTGGTGATGCGGTATGTGTTGGCAGCAGAACTGTGTCCGGGGAAGAGGGGGACATAGCTGGGATGGTAACCATTGGCACAGATTCAGCCCCTGACAACCCTGCCTGTACCTCATGCATATGTTCATCACCGCTAGTATCTGTGGGGACACTAACATCAGATGGACCGCAGGAGGGTAACGCACCTACATCACCTGTGAATGCAAAGAAATACTGTAAAGTACAATAGACAGACAGACACACACACACACACACAGACAGACACACAGACACACACAGATACACAGACACACAGACACACACACACACACACACAGACACACACACACACACACACACACACACACAGACACACACACACACACACACACACACACACACACACACACAGACACACACACACACACACACACACACACACACACACACACACACACACACACACAGACACACCATGCATGTGATTTGTCAGATGGCATGCAGCATGCCTGCGATAGAGCAGAGGGCATGCAGCTCAGACATTAATAGTGTTAGTAAGCATACCTCCCTGGGGTGCACACTACAGCAAGCAGGTGTCATATCAGTAGCCATGCAGGTCACACAATCATGGTAGTATGCATGCATCTCCGTGATACACCATGTGGGCCAGAACAGGATAACAGTACACGTCTGACATGTCCTTGACATGTAATTTGCTGACATGTGCATTAACATGCATACATGTTTGACACAATGGTATCCTGACACATGTACAGCATCATAATGGGCTCCACATTGCAGTGTTGTGTGTATGCCCTACAGATAGAATGCATGTTTATTAAATGTGCATGAGCACGGGAGGGTAGTGTGAGCCGTCCACATTGCTATACAGTGTGAAGTATAGACACTGTGCCATTGTATGGCAACATGAGGCATGTATGTTGCTGTAGAATGCATAATGTGTACACATTGCATAGCCATAACTGCAACACAGTCATGATGTTTGACAGATCATATATGGTAGACTTCAGTGACATCTCCAGTAGCTGTGCACAGGCTTTTAGGTTGTCCACTGTACCACATCAACTGTATAATCGGTCAACTAGGGCTATAATTGGACTATGTGTGGACAATGTGCAACAGGGTGTATACACATCCCATGTACTGTGTGGCTACATGTCTCTGGCCATCCCCCATGGCCCTGTGTGCACATGTGGTGGCCATTGTGTGTGATGGGCATCTTCTCCACATGTCTGTGTGGTATCATATGATATACACCCATACATGTCAGATATGTCACATTCCACAGGTCTATGCAGACAACGGGTTGTATGTTTGGTATGTGGGGTATAGGTCATGTGATAGTGTGACAATATTGCAGACAGGACACTACATGTCTGGGACATGTCTGGTGGCACATCACAGTGTGTGCACCCGATGCAGGGGCATATGACACAATGGTGACACTTGTGGGCTGCCCATATCACAGCTCACTGTGTGGTACTGTGTGAGTACCACACATGTTGTTCCAATGCATACTACATATGCCTCCATTGTAGAACACCTCCACCGTTGTATGTACAGCTGACCACACATGTTGCAATGACATGTACTGTGGTTTCAAGTCTGTGTATCATTACGTTTGCATATATTGCACATGGGTGGCGTGTGTGAATGCATGTTGGTGCGACCTGCATATCGTGACTGGAACAACCATCAGGTGTGCAAGTGTTAACTGGCCACATGGCAAATAGATCTACACTGTAACATGCCTGATACTGATGACAGTCTCACCTGCAACGGACCCATGTCTGTGCGGCACGCCAGAGGTACCTGTATAGGGGTGACACACCAGTATGTACATTATCCATGACTGTATGACAGCCGCAGGTTGCACTGTGCATGTGCACACATTCACCTGTGTAATAGCATATAGTATGCACATGTGTGCATACACAACGTAGCATACTGTACTATGCAGCATGTGTGTCCACATACCTGGCATATGTTGTTACTTTACATTATGTACAGTGACACATGCAACTACATGGGATATAATAGCCATATGTGCATTACTGACTTACCAGGCAACTCCAGGCTCATTGGTTGGGAGACACCCACCTCCACGATGGCAGCTAAGTGTTTCTGGATGCTATTCCCTGGGTGTCCCCAGACTGGCCAGTAGCTCCTCGGTGTGTGTGAGTGGGGGCTGGGTTGGTGGCCCACCACCTGTTCCACCTTGTTCCCTGGCGATTGCAGTGGCACGCTGTTTTGCATGTCGTATCAGGTCTGTGCAGTGTCTGCGCACCTGCTGGTAGGTGTGGTTATGGCCACCCACATCGTTCACCCTCCTGCGTAGATCCTGCCACAGGTCATCCCGCTGCTGGGCATGCTGTGGCACATGGCCGAACAACAAGTCATAGTTGTCATGGAGCAGTGGGATGAGGACATCATCCTCCTGGTGGGTGTATGCTGGGAGGCATGTACGGGGCATTATCTGTAAAACATAATGATGGTGACAGGTCACAGTTTCAGAGATGTACAGAGATACTGCTGCACATACATTTCTATGACATCTACTGCATCTGCACAGTTATCTTTGCAAAGCACCATGACACTGACATGACTGACGTGTTTGTGTCACACATGTCACACCCATTATGCATTGGATATCATCACGATATATGTGTGTCGCCTCATTGCAGTCTTCATACTCCATGTAAATGTTGTCTTGCTGTGGGCATGTCTATCAGCCTGCACTTGTGTTCTTACCTATCTGCACATGCCTCGATGTGCCCACGGTACTACTGTTGACCTGGATGCTGTGTATATGTCACATATCAACACAGACACAGCCGGAATGGACTTGAGCAGTGACAATGCACACATACGCATGGACACCTGTACATGCATGTGTTTTGCCATATACACCTACACAGCACTGTACAACTGTTCAACATCCTGACATGGATCGCCTGTATTACACATGTGATAGACATGGGACAATGGATAGTCAGACGACATTCGCAGGGTTGGTCATCAACCATAGCATGTGCGGGCATGGTTTCCATGCTGTTACAGATGGCCATTGTGCCACCGCAAGCTGCATCAGTGCCACATTACTGATCCAGTCAGTTGATAGTACATCTACCATGCGGCCATCACACCATGTATGACTGGGATGACATCTGCAGCTTTGATGGACAGGCTTGCATGGTATGGCGGGAGTATGTCACATGTATGGCACGGGGATCTGTCCAGCCTGTGGCGATCCTAGTATTGGAACGGTGGCTGTCTATGACATGTGTCATATAGATCAGGATATGGACATGTAGCATGTCCATCATCATGGTGTAGCAAATGTCCTTCTGCAAGGTAGACGGCATGCTGCATAGTGGAGGTGTGGATTGTGAAGGCTGTTCTCGCAAATCCATGCATAGCCATTACCCCTTACAGGTGGTATCTGATCCAATATTGGTCACCACAGTGCTGTATATGCCTGGCCAGTGATCTCTGTGCTCATGGATGGCACCCTGACATGACATGGGTACTCCAGATGACTACCTAAGAGGCCTGGAGACGTCACCATGTCGGGGGTGCACTGCACAGCACCATCCCTTACACAGTGTCCATAATGTTGACCACAGCCTAGGTAGCAGTTTATGGGTACAGGGATGTTCACCTAGCGGTGACACTGCTGGTATCATCCATCAGACTGTGCACATATGTGACACACCTCACACACACAGCCCATTCTGTATGTTGTTCACAACACTGACACAGCTAAACTGATAGGTCATGGCCATTCACAGCCTCACATACACAGATGCCTAACATTTGTCTGTGTGGAATGGGCAACAATGAGGGTGGGGTACAACACATTAACCCTGTTCTACTGTATCTGGCACAGATGTGCTGTGCACATGTCACTGTTTCACCTTTTGTAGTTGTGGGTCTGTCAACAGGCCACTGGTGACATGCAAAGGTATTTGTAATCAGATATACGGGCTATCTTTTACATCTGTACTGCTAAGATCTACAGTGCTAATGGTTCATGGATATGCACACCATACTCAGCAGGGTTATAGTGCAGTGCAACCCTAAATGACTGTCATCACCTCTTGTGGGTTGATATTATCCAACACCCTATTTGTATTGTATGGTCATGCTAGGCACTTGTTCGGAACATATGAGCATGTCATGAGCTACTGATTACTATAATGCCCATTCCACACCACTTCCCACAGGTACACTGGCTGTCCTACACTTCCCAGCTTGCTTAAGGTACGACAGCTGTTGTACACACGTAACGTACATATCCTGTGGGACATGGTTGTATATGCAGGAATGTCCAACTGTCACATACCAGTGCTACTGCCTGTCTATATGAGGGATATGTCGTACATGTGGCAATAGAGCAATTGTGTCATGTACACATTCAATGCTCACTTCCCAACATACAGCACTACAGCCTGTAGGGGATGCACGTCTGCAGCCGTGCTGGGCCATAGCTCTCAGGTGTACCTCATTATGGGGAACGTACCTCATTTGGGGTTCTAAAAGGTGCATGTTCCTCAAGGTTCCACATTGGAAGGGTACGTCACACATTCATTGTTGTACATAGTTTACCTGCTAGCCATGGCTAGATAGATGAGAATCATATTAATTAATTGGAATATCTCTTTTATACATAAGACCAGCCTATTTTAGCCATCATATGCCCTTCCTAGTTGAAGCTGTTAGTAAGCCAGTTGTAAGTGTTCCATGTTTCGCCCATTTGTCACACTGTATGAGGGCTAATGTTCCTCATTTTGGGGACAGGAGGATGACAGCTATGGCTGGGGGTAATGCTGTCGCTAACCCTGACTGCACCTGACAGTCATTTGGGGATGTGTAACATTCGCAACACACCCCACCCACACATTGTCTCGCATAATCTACACCACTGGCCACACCTACGAGGACAACCTGTGCAGTACGTCTCCATACTCACTGTAGGCACCAGAGGTAGCCCCCATCAATCATGGAAGACAACATCACCAGCTTATAGCCCACAGACTCATGTGTGCCTACCACATACAGCCAATAGTGTGTTATAACATTCACAACACACCAGTCATAGCTAATTCTGTACGGTGTCACACTGCAGTTCCACACAGCAGGCTACACAAGGCATTAGTCGCTTACATCTTGCTGTCGGGTAACTGCTTCTGCAACATAACCTATGCACCCATGCCACACCTCACCAGGTATGATATGTCTGTCATTTGCCATGTTAGTGTGACTGCCCTGTAATGCCACTTCACAGACTATGTGTGCAGGGACATGCAATAGCTCACCAGTCTTATAGCCCTGAGGGTGTGGGCCTAGCCCTGGGGAGCATTTTGCATTCGTCCGGACATGATACCACTGTACAGTGACCAATTGTGTCACTGCAACAGTTGCCTATGCTCCTATTGTCATTCCACAAGCATGTGGTATCTGTCTGCTATGACTGTCCTGGTCAAACACAATGCTGTGGCACAACTGACTTGCACCTGTCGGCCCTGGGAGTACAGCTCACATGCTAGGATCTTGCTGCTTCTATACTGCCTCTCCTGCACAGCTTCCAATAACTGTCACTGGCAAGGAGGTAACTGGCATGCGCGACATAGGGTCATGTGACACATTGCTTGCATCTTCCCCTGTGACACACGCAGGCAAGGCACACCTTATAATGCACCACTCCAACATCTCTGCAGTGACTGGGACCTGCCTGTAGGCTCTGCAGAGCACACCAGCAATGACAGGTTATAGACGGACCATACCTTCCAGGCACATACCTGGACCGGCACACCCACAGCTGAGGGGTTCCCATATCCCACTATGTTGTCACACATCCTGACAAGTTGCTTAGCACAATGCATCAGAGGTGCTCCACGTGCAACTAACTGTGTCTGGGACCGCTATACACATTGTAACAAGCGACAGAGTCAACATCATACCCCACGGGTAACATACCTTCTATGGTGGTATAGTGGACAGTGGGCCTCAGCTACTACTGATGTGTGACTGACACTACCCCACACTTCACTGGGATAGCCACTCATGTACCGACACATCCATGAGTCATACCCTCCACTCAGCTGGATCAACACATACACACCACCTCCAGGACCTACATCACCCTTGGCATGGACACTACCACCATGTGACTGATGTTACACACCTGGGGTTATCCCCTCATTGGTGGATTCCGAACATATGCTAATCTACCGTGTTAGCCACATCCCGAAACACACCCATCACAGCATACACAGTACATGTGTACTACTACACCTACTACAGACGTCTGCTGACAGCGGTTGTTGACATCATGACACCCGTGCAGATGGACAATGCACATACAAATGCTGACACATACCCCAGTGCACTTAATTAGCATGTACACAACTGCATGGATCATGCTATTCCACACAGAGCCATGATGGTACACACCAGATAGCAGACGCCACTCTGGTGGTCATGTTCCATGGACATATGATGTACAACAACAGGTGTAGGCTGTTGCACAGTGGTGTACATTCCCATGTGTGGGTGGCTCACTGGTCAGCCGTGGTGGGGCCACAGGGTCCCTCATCACATACTCCCAGACTAGCTACATAAACATGACTGCCACACATTCCGGGGTGTACCACCAGGCATTATGGTGGTATGTCAGTATTCAATGGCAACACCCACATCTGCTGTCACATACAACAGTC
Source organism: Protopterus annectens (assembly GCF_019279795.1). NCBI lineage: Eukaryota > Metazoa > Chordata > Ceratodontiformes > Protopteridae > Protopterus > Protopterus annectens. Next base: position 431,106,195 of record NC_056734.1, on the reverse strand, counting down.
ACTCAGGAACATTGCAGACCCAGGTATTGTTGGCAACATGCTGGAGGATGGATTCAATGCTGACAGTACACCCTCTCACTCACTACAGGGCCGCAATCCATACATGAACATTGTGGTGTCCCTGTGGTCACACCTACACAGTACTGACCTACACTCTATGTGCCCTGGGACACTGGCCCCATGTCACCTTCCAACATCCCAGGGTGTGATGTCCACCAACCTCCAAATTACATGTCTCACCACTAGGCCACCATATTCAGTAATAGCCTTGGTTCAGACATTGTAGACCATGAATGGCACATGGCAGCATTTATCAAACTACACACAGGTGGCACCGCATTGCACGAGTGGGACTATAGTCCTACACACCTGACTGGACTGTTCTGCATGGCTATGGGGCACATCATCAGGGACGTCATTCTCCGAGACATTGTTGGTCTCCCGTCCTCTGCTGCCACCCGGGTTGGGCTTGTTAAGGCCAGAGCATGGCCTCTACCCATGGTGGACTCCTTTCATACAGTTACCAGGGCAGTTGCTGATGGTATGGGAGTCCACACATCCTACATTGTCCTCTCATTACCTTTCAGCACCATTCCCCATTCTGGTATTGACAACATACACATCCACCTGCACATTGTACCCTGTGTCTCACGATGTTATGCTATGTGGCTCATGGACAGGACACACAGTGAGGCCAGCATACCATAGTACCTACTACATGTCGGGTACTTTGGCATACCACGGTCCTCAGTCATAGAGCCCTTCATGTTATGTATATGCTTTCCTGTGGAACAGGCTGGCACAGGGGACTTTCCCTGCCTGGCTTTAGAACCCCTACATACCAAGCGCCATGATTGCTCCACCAGCTGATACTGACTCCAACCATATGGATGTCGCTGTGACAGATACATAATATGACTATCATGGCAGCAAGCTGCATGGCACAAGGTGCATGCACATCACCTTTGCATTACACCATTCACCCACTGACTATCACATGGGTGGTGGTCCCCTACATACATATCACATTGTACATGTTTGCAGTACACACATATGTCGCCCCCACTCCTGTGGTTACCGTATTGCCACTGTGGCGTGGATATCCTCCTATGTGGCCACACCTATCTGTACTGGGTGTGTAACTGGTACATAGGCACCCATTGTACCTCTGAACACATGACATCTACACACATTCAAGGGTACACCACCCCATTTAGGGTGTACCTTACACAACAGCTACAGCTTTACATGCCACAACATTGACACACCATGACGTTTACTGTGCTCTGACAGTGTCGATTTGTGGCTGCACTACGGACACCACATCTGTACACATTTGCATACTACATACTCAGGGGTGATCTCTGCTGATCAGACAGGACCCATGTCCACAACATTATTGACGGATATACTCCTCATACGCAACATAAGCAGAGGCCACTGTGAGCAACATGCTCATGGATATGTGCACACACGCCACAATGAGTGGGATGTGCTTCTGGGTTACATTCCCAGACCGGACACTCACCATGCTGTGGAACATAAGTCCTCAGTACATCACGCAGGGACACTCAGTAGCACTGTTCATGTGATACCTCCCTTGGTGGTTGGGAGACACATGTAGGCCTGGGATCACTGCAGTGGCTGTACTGTGCAGTGGTGCAGGTGACGCCTGGCTCTGCTCTTCACAGGGCACTACCCTGGAGAGGTGCCACTAGTGTGAACACTGTAGTTGTGCTTACACATGGAATTGACAGACTGCATAGTACCCCACTATGCACCTGTGCAGCTATTACTTGTCCTTTGTGCATGGTTACTTGGTAGCCCTTCCATTTAGATTAGCTATCATGCTATTACTATGTCCCATACCTACAGGCCATATGTATCCTGTTATTGTACATACCGATAGACGGTACCTGTGGTATGCATGTTATGCCTGTTATGCTGTGTTGAATATCTGTCATATCTACCTTTAATACTATACATTACACATATTTCACATAGTATCCCATGATGCAAAGCATACTTGCTCAGCGGGACCACCGTACATATGTCACTAATGTTATTTGCCCATACACATGCGTGCTGTGACAGTAGATCAACATATACTATCCCCTGCTATGGCAATTCCTTGTTGGACATACCCTACCACTGATGGCGGGTTGTATGGCATTGTTCTGTGTAATGGTCTCATGTAGCATCCCTTCTGGTGTCTGTGCTATGTACCTTGTGTCCCACTGCTGGACGCATAGATTCTACAAGTGTTAGTATGCTCAGCAAGACATCACTACATAAATACCTTTCCCCACTTTATGCATTGTGGACACGTTTAATTAATGCAAACCAGGCTATACATACAGTAAAACTAATTAATACAGATCATGCTATACATAACCTTACATATCGGGCATTCTACATACCTTGTCGTCGTTACGGCATTTCGATTCTATCTCTCTCACAGTGTTTCCAATGTTTTTTGGTATGAGCATACGGTTTGAATGTCTGTCGAGTCATCCTTATATACGTCGATACCTGAAACATGTGGATTCCCATCAATTGGTGTTCCTGAGTGACTAATTACTTGCATATCAGCTGTGCAGCTACTCCATTCGCCAATTACGCAGCGACAGTGGGGTATAATTGGATTCTCCACTTGGGCGTTGCCTATTTGCCCTACCTTCGGGGAGACGGTCTGTATTGTGTTTTGTTATGTGTAACTGCAACTGCTATGCATGGAGACAAGTATAGTTTAGATTCATGTCCCCCGTGGATTGTGTGTGACAGGTAGAGTATTTGGTTCAAAATGTGGGTGTACCTGTCATCCCGACGTCTGATAATGGAGTATTGCAATCAATACCTGTAACATGGCTGTTTGTTCCATTATACTACGCCTGCAATTTTGCATGTCGCCTTTAATTGTGTCTCCCACACGGTATGTTGAGGGTTCTGCATATGTAATTGACTGACTGGATGTATGTGCTGCTATTACAGTTTGTATTGCTTTAGTTTCTAGTGTGGGGGATGTCAGTGGTTGTACGTAACATATACGGTTTGTGGGCCTTGCATTTCTACATAATCCATATATATGTGTGTGGACTCCGTCCCTGATTAGAGAGCTAACAGTTAGTAGACTTATGTTACGGGATTGTACGTTGGGCCGTTGTTAATTGGATTCTATATCGTCTGCAGGTGAGCTTGCTACTTGTATACCTCCGATATTGCAGCGATATATCAGGGGATATGTGTAGGTGACAGCTATCCCTTGTATTTCTGTCCCAGATATTTGCAGTCATTGTGGTTGTGTTGTTAAAAGAGCCTGTTTGCCATGGGTTGCCACCTTATCATATGGTCATTGTTGGACACTTGTGGGACACAAAGCAGTGTTTACAGGCCAACACGTGGCCACGGTCAGTACACAGGTAGCACATACTTTTATCCTCACTACATACCTATTGTTGTGTGACTTTGGATACCTATCAAATTGCATGTGACATTTAAGTTTCTTACATACAGGCATGACTATTAAATACGACTGTTACATTATATATGGGACATATTTATGTCCTACCATCTCGGACATTTGCCCTTTGTACTGTTTTATGTCAGGACACACCTGCCCAGGGTGGGGATGTCCCTCCTACTGTGGTACAGGTAGTAACCATATGCCTACGTCTAGCTATACCCACACCTACCATACTGGTCTGCCTCTGACTTGGCACCAACATACACATGTTGCGGACACACACACATTACAGTCACACAGAAATGCACACAGCACCCTCGACGCACACTTACACAGACCACGGCACTCACAGACTCAGTTGAACACAGTATCTACGTGGACCGCGACACCGTCAGCGGTGACTAACCGTCCCTTCATATCATCATACTATTACTCGTGGATTTACTGTTCCGGTACTGTGTTCTATCGGTCTTTCAGCCTCGTGGTTATGCATGTCGGTATGTTACACATTCCTTGGTTGGCGGTATCCTATTTATTTGTACCTCCATGATGTTATGAATGTTGTTGGTCTATCTATCATATTTGCAGATATCGCTGAATCCATCTATATCACCATATATCCCTCTATTGCCCTTTCTATCTGTATCATATATATGCATATGTGTACATATATATATATATATCTATATATATATCTATATATATATATATATATATATATCTATATATATATATATATATATATATATATATACATATATATATACATATATATATATATATATATATATATATATATATATATATATATATATATATCTGGCGGGGAACGTGACAGGCACACAGCACCACCATATGCTGTAGGACCCATGTACTGTTCAGGTGTTGGCATTCCGTGTTGCACTGGCTGTTGTGTTTACAATGTTTGAGGGCTGCCTATGTAGGAGTCACACATTAGGCAACCTATACATTACGATTTACAGGTGGTCATGTTTGTGTGCCATCCATTTTACTGTGTGTGTAGGTGGAGAGGTGTCAGTCCGTAGAGGCCTACACAGTCAGAGTATGTGCTATACGTTCCCTCTTTGCCAAGGCGTAGGCATATTGGGCACGCCTCCGTCTGCCTACTGGGGCTGGCACAGTGTGTTCATGGTCTGAATCTCTCTGTGCCTGTACTGGCCTTGGCAATTGCGGTGGGCTATGAGGGCCTTCACCATTTTGTCCCCGCTGCAGCTGCTTCCGCAGGATCATATTATGTAGCATGGCGCATACTATGACAATGTGGGCACATGTGCCTGGAGAGTACTGCAAGGCTCCACCAGATGTATCCAAGCACCGGAACCGTGATTTCAGCATCCCGAACACACGCTCTATGATGATTCTGGTTTGTGCGTGTGCCTCATTATGGCGTTCTTGCATGGGTGTGTGTGCATTTCTGATGGGAGTCATCATCCACGGCTCCAGTGCATAGCCAGCATCCCCCATGAGATGGCCATGTGGGATGTCCCCTCTGGCAAATACCTGATACAGCTGTGAGGCATGCCAGATATGGGAGTCATGGTAGCTTCCAGGGCTGCCAGCACACACATCCATGATAATGCCCTGGGCATTGCACATGACCTGGCAGTTGATGGAGTGGAATCCCTTGCGGTTTATGTAGCGCATACCCTGCTCACCAGGTGGTGACTTGATTTGCATGTGCGTGCAGTCTATCGCAACCAGTACCTCCGGGTATTGTGCCACACGGTGGAAGTGACGCATATTGCTGGCCAACTCCTCCTGAGTTCTGGGGAAGTATATCTGCTCATTAGCATGTGGTAACATGGCATCCAGGAACTGGTGTAGTACCCTGGATGCTGATGCCTGTGAGATACCCATTATATCTCCAGTTGGCCTTTGAAAGGTACCTGTGGCCAGTATTCGCAGGCTTACACATACCTTCATGTCCACTGGTATGGGTTCCCCTCTGTTATTTCTGGTTCTCAGGCGTGGCCGGCACAGCTCCACTATTTGCTGTAAGATGTCTCTGTCCACCCTGTAACGCTCTACTATCTCCAGGTCATGCAGCCCCTGGTAAGTTACCCTTGGTCTGAACACACTCCTTCTCCTCCGAGGCCTGCGGTGGTTGTGGGCATCGTCCTCAACAACACCGTCAGTTTCTGACACATGCTGATGAATCACAGCTATGGCAGCTCCCAACATGTACATTTTAAAAGTTCCCCATGTGTTTACACCTATGGTGCAGTGTTTGGGAATACACAGGTGTGTGTTGGGTGCTTACACACTTTATACTATTGTGCTGTGAACACCGATGATGTCATACGGTGTGTATGTACATTTGTAGCTACAGGTTACGTTATGTGTTTTACTGCCGGGACTACTATTGTGGTGCCTTTGGTGTTGAATTACATTTGCCTGCCGTGGATTACCTCTTAACTTTCCCTTTACATTTCTGCACATTGCACCTACCATTTTCTGGCGTGCATCCTGCAGCCTACTTTCATTTGTGCTTTCCTGGACCTGGCGTATCTTGCGTTATGTGTGCTACTGCCGTGTCTGCTGTCAGTTTGCTTTGCTCTGCTGTGTCAGGTCTCCTATCTTTGCAATCCAATACCTCCCCTCCCCTCCTTTCTTTGCATTCACATGCCTCCCCTATCCTGTTTTGCAGGTTTCTGCACGCTGACTTGTCAGCTGCCGTCGATTGGCCTTCGTGGGTTGATTGGTGTTGATTGCTCATTAGTACTCCAATTACTCTACTTCCGCATTTCCTTCTTTTCTTCCCCTGTCCTTCCTGTTTATGCTATTGTTTGCAGTGCATGCGTCTGAAAACTGGGTTCGGGCACGTTTCCATCCTCGTACACATGCGCTTTTGGCCACCATGTGTGCTCTCAGCTAAACGATTTCTCCCCACCCCTGTCCTGCAGCTTTGCTTAGCAACGGACAGGCCAGATTTGCACTGCTCCAATGTGCTTAGTGCTATGGTGGCACACCCCTCTGCTGATGTCATGTATCTCCTCTGAGCCACTCCTCGGTGTTATACCACTGCACCGTATGGTACAACCTTCATCCGGCGGGACATTTGCGATTCCGTATTATCTGCCTCATTTGCATGGCATTGACTACTAATTCATAGTTACGGCGCCGAACACTATCGCAAGCCCTTAGCAACCCTTGCACCTTGGTTGTGGTGTTCCATGCCTACCATTGTGTATTATGCTGTAAACCTGATTTCTATTACATTGCGATTTTATGATATTTTTATATTATTTCTTTATGTTACAGCTTCCGCACACATGCCCTGCGGTTCTGCTGTGCGTTACTGTGGACATGACATTAAATGTTGTTATATATGCATTGTGCATCTTTTCTTATGCCATTGGCTGTGTATTTCGCCATTGGCATATGTTCACGTTGTGATACCTGGGTCTGGCCCTCTTCCATAGCTCCGATGTTATTTTTGGGGAAATGCAAACCGTGTTTTTTGGTTTACATTTCCGTGGGCTTACGCTACGCCTGCACCACTTCATGAATCGCCATATGCCTTCATTTGCATGGTGCAACACTGCACATGGGGTGATTTGCATACCTACGCCGGGGGCTGCACAGATGTGGGGTACGCCGGTAGTGCACATAGAATTGGATCGTACCTGAATCGCTCGGCGGCCATATTTGGCGTTATAATGCCTATGCTATGCGTGCGCCTGGCGCAAGCTTCATGAATCCCGGGGATAGTTACAATAAAAAAAATAGCATCCTTATATACAAACTTACCAACAGCCAATTAATCAATAAAATTCCTTCCAAAAAAATACAATTACCAATTGGCAAAGAGCAAGTTAATTAAAGTAACAGCTACTAACATTCAACATAGGAATACACATAAATATAAAAATATATAGTTATACATTACTTAACTTTCTTATTTAAGTTTCTTTATCCTTAGAGCTGGTTTAATGGAGGCAGAATCATTAAGCCCCGTGTATCTATGTGCCCCAAGCCTCATGATCCACTCTAATTCGATGTTTTCAGTATTGTAACTAATGGGTCCTAGTCTACCATTGTCATGTATAACAGATAAAACTTGAAATAAAAAAGTATGTTCCCTTCCAAATTCAAGAGTGTGCTTTGCAAGTGCACTAAACACAACACAGCAATTGGATTACTAATTATATTTTTTGGAAGGAATTTTTTTGATTAATTGGCTGCTGGTAAGTTTGTATATAAGGATGCTGTGTTTTTATTGTAACTATGTCTGATGAAACAGTTTGTTTGACTGCGAAAATACTTACTTCTGGTTTTATTCTGTAATAAAAGAGCTTTTGTACAATTTGCTGCCAGTGTTGATCTTCCAGGTTGGGATTTTCATTCTGATATACACATATATATATATATATATATATATATATATATATATGGTTCTACCTGACTTCACCGAAACACCACAAACACCGATACGAAAATATATATATATATATATACTTGTGTTTGTGCTTGGAGGTGGAGTGGAAACAGTGCCACATTATTCTTTGAAGAATTAAGTATGGTGACCCCACAATCATTGGATAGCACTCCAAGGGAATTTAATAAAATGTACTGTGGATTACTTTAATTTGTAATGTCATTCACTGTCTGAGACTGGGATCCTGTAGCCCCATCAACTAATTAATTACAGAAGAAACAACTATAGGGCAAAAACATTTGTGATGCTCTTTATTTTGACAGTTTAGCACAGCAAATTCAGATGAAAGCATCACTATCTTCTCTCCCCTAAAGAATAAAAAAAAAAAAATCTAGTTTCTGTATGGGGTTACATATGAATACAGAAAAATAACATATGTTTTTAAAGCATAGAATTGGAAAGTCACTATGATCTAACACTAATACCTTTTATACTTTACTTGATTGGTATGCTGTACATTTCATGCACCATGGTGCTTTGTACTACAATTTAAATATCCATTTACTTAAACCAGAACTGGAAATGAGTGATCCCTAATTTCCTACTTACTGCTGGCTGAAGAGAGTTTAAAGGCCTAATTTGTTGAAAAGCAGCCTTTTAGCTCTGAACTGGCCACAAAGTACAACATAAACTATTTTCTTCAACATAAAACAATACTAGGAGCAGTGTAGCCAGATATGTGATCTGGTGGATCAAGGTTTGGCTTCTATTTGATGCATGCAGTTCTCTAGTTAACTGAGCAAGTCTCAGTTAACTAAGAAAACTTTAATTTTGTAAGGCTCTGCCCCTGCAGAAGCCAGCCAATCAAAATACAGCCAACACCCCAGCAGAAACTGGCTGATCAAAATCAGTCTAATCCCTCACTGAAAGTTATGCTTAGATTGCTATCATGTGTAAGGCTCTGCTTTCACCAAATGTATCTGATTGTCTGACGGAAAGAAGATTGTGCCCTAAAGACACTGTAAGGCATTTTTTGAGTGGTTTGAGAAAGGGGTCCTCATGGGATAGCTGTTAGGGGCAGCTTGAGTTGAACGTTGTGAAGAGGCAGATTCAAGATTTTAGGCTTCTGAGCTGGCAAGCCCAGCAGAGTAGTATCCACTTTTGGGGAAGCTATATGCATGAGAAAGTGTATCCCTGGAACTTTGTTGAAGAATAATGCTACTCTCCCTATTGGGTAGTAAACAGTCTTGGAAGAAAAAGAAGACCAAACTACTTATATGACAGCTTTGCGAAAACCACAGTACATACTTTGTACATTGCATTTCTTTAAAGAATTGAGAAAATTTCAATAAGATACAAAGGACTGTATTTTTTATCTATTTTTTTTCTTCTATTTTCTCTCTCCTTGAAAATAACCCTACTTTTCATGAAATTGTAATACTGTCAGAAAGACTGTTTGGTTTCTGCAAGCAGTAGAAATGTACAACATAAGACGGAGAAATCTGGTTAATTACAGATCCATTGCTTGAGCTGCTGACACCAACGTGTTTTACACTCTATCTATCTATCTATCTATCTATCTATCTATCTATCTATCTATCTATCTATCTATCTATCTATCTATCTATCTATCTATCTATCTATCTATGTATCTATCTATCTATCTATCTATCTATCTATCTATCTATCTATCTATCTATCTATCTATCTCTCCATCTATCTGTCTATATATGGGTCTACTTCAGATGGTTGAACATATCCATGTTCAATCAACAAAGCACTGAGACCACAACAGCAAAAGTGTCTAATACCAAAAACAACAAAAGCAGAAGTCCAGAACACTGATGCCCACAGAAAACAAAACAAAAAATAAAACATGTTTTCTGCAAGGGGTCAAGCCTTCCCTGTATGCCTCACTCTCTGCTAATTATATATACCAACTCTGAGATTGCATAACAGAGATGACAGAGCAAATCCCTACCCCCTGCTGTTGCATGATTTCCTACATACAAATGCAGTCATAGATATATATATATATATATATATATATATATATATATATATATATATATATATATATATATATATTATATATATACACACATTCTTACTATGTTTACAGTCAAGGAGATTATGAGAGCATTGTCACAGAGTACAGATAGGAGACTAACAATGAATCCCATTAAGAAGATTTTCTCCACAAATCCTAGTTGAAAATTTGTGATGACCACTACAGCCATCTAGCTTGGCTTTAAAGGTTGCTAGGGAAGTACTTCACTGGATTTGCAAGGGCAGACTGTTCCACAGATGGACAGCACTTTGGGTTAGCTATCTGATGTTGATGTGGTGGTATAGGTTTTGGTCTCTAGATGTGGTGTTAGCTTTGCCTTTAAGCCTATTTAGCTAAGGGACTTCAGTGAGTACTGGGTTGTTCTTAGCATGGAAGGCTAAGCAGGTATCACCTCTCAGGAGTCTGAATAATACTGAGTAGAGGAACGTGTTTTGTATTCTATTAGAGCAGTGGAAGGACTGAGATCTGACATCCTTTTGATGAGGAAATATTTAGACTTTTTTTGAGTTGGTTTAAGTATTTAGTGAGGTATATGCCAAAGCATTCATCATTTCTTTGATGAACCACATAAATGAGGAATAAGACCAGACTATATCTGTTCTGTGACCTGGAGGAAATACCTCAAAAGATACATTGTGCAAAGTTAAAGGATATTCTAACTACTACAGAGATATTGTGGTCAAAGGACAGTCTGTTACCAACAAAGAAGAACAGTGTATTGCAACATTATCTGTATAGTAAGCAAATGTCCTGCAAGCATTACCAAAAAAAAATATACTGTATTTCTTGGCATTGATGTTAAACCCAAGACTGACACTCCAAGGATTTGTTTCATCTAGCCTTTTTACTTAAGAATCTGAGTATCAGAAAAGGATTTGATAACTACTCCAGTTGTAATCATCATCAGTCTTATTTAGCCATACATCACTGACATCAACTTTCTTGTCAGAGAAGCATATATTGAAGAGGAGAGGGCCTAAGGCAGATCCCTATGGGACACCACTGGTGATGCTTTTCTATCTATGATGAACAGCACTGACTTTAATGGCATGGTTTCTGTCAGATAAGCTGTTACCTATCCAGTAAGCTATGCATGGATTAATGCTGCGTTGGGACAACACAGCTTGTATGCCTCTTATCATTGTCTTCTGTAACCATTTCAAAAAACTCACCCAAGATGAGCAGGCATTATCTGCCTTTTATAAAGTCAGGCTGGCGTGGACCCAGGGATATAAGTGTATCTGTATAATTGTTTATTCATTCAGCTATAATACATTCCATAGCCTTGTACTCAGTACTAGTGAGACTAACAGACCTGTAATTTTCATGGTCAAGAGAAGGTCCACCTCTCTGCAAGGGCACTATAGTAGCTGTTCTCCACACCTCTGGACTATAACCAACAAAGATACTTGTGCAGAATAGTCAATGTGATGTACACATATATGTTTATTTTATTGCATTTTAGTTAGTTAGTTAGTTAGTTAGTTAGATAGTTAAAATGATTATTTAAAACACTCTTGAGTCTAGCTTGGCCTTAAAAGAATAGTCAACTTTTCACTCTCATAATCCTTTGATCATCTATCTACATGCTTGATGGGCATACATTATTGTAAAAGTACCAGCCCATGATGTAGTCCCACATGATGGAGTCAAGCAACTTAGCTTAGTAGAAACTGAATACTCCTAATTAGTGAAAAACTATTTTTTTCAGAATGTCTTGTGGATTTTCTGAGGATGCTATAATTTCTTCTTACATTCTTCAGTTAAACTGGTGATCATGTATGTGTGTGTGTGTGTGTGTGTGTGTGTATGTATGTATGTGTGTGTGTGTGTGTGTGTGTGTGTGTGTGTGTGTGTGTGTGTGTGTGTGTGTGTGTGTGTGTGCACGTATGCTTCTGTATACATGTGTGCATATGTGTGTATGCCTCTGTGTGTGTGTGCGTGTGTGTGTATGTGTGTGTATGCCTCTATACATGTGTGTGTGTGTGTGTGTGTGTGTGTGTGTGTGTGTGTGTGTGTGTGTGTGTGCCTCTATATATGTGTGTGTGTGTGTGTGTGTATGTGTGTGCATGTGTGTGTGTGCATGTGTGTGTGTGTATGCTTCTATACGTGTGTGTGTGTGTGTGTGTGTGTGTGTGTGTGTGTGTGTGTGTGTGTGTGTGTGTGTGTGTGTTTGTGTAGGTAGGTGTGTTTGTATGTTTGTGTGTGCATGCTTGTGCATACATATGTATGTGCATGACCTCCTGTCCAGCATTAGTTTCTCTCTAGACCAGTGTTCTACCCTGGTTAACAAAGATTAAATAGAAATAGAAATAATTAAAATATAACACATTACTCTTAGTCTGTCTATGGTCCTCATATTCTAATAAACAAAGAGGAGCTCATGGAGATTTTTTTATTTTCATTGGTCTGCCCCAAATTTCAAATAAGTATTTTTCACATATATGTAAACCACCTATCCTGATAGAGAACAAAGTTGTTGCTATGGATCACTCATGTGGAATGCTCTAGAATCTGATGCTTTAGGATATGCTATATCCTCTAATCTCCTGTTGTTGTGGGTTCATATGGAAAACTAAATGGATTATGTCTTCTTGCTTATGGTCATGATGTAGTAACAGCAATCTGGCTCACTGATAAATTTGTACTTTTAACCTTTAATTTCCTCAAGTATACTTCTATAAGAAAAGTAACAGAGATGCTACCATTTTCCCCTGAACGGGACCTATGACTCAATAATTGAAGCATTGGGCAAGTTTATACTCTAAGGTGTGGCACACCAGAGGTACCTAAGAATTACATTTCATACAGGTAGGCAGAAGTTATTAAGAGATTATTTGCAATTGCTTTTCTTAAAAGAACTAAAAAGAAGGTCTTAAGCTTCTTTTTTGCCATGCCTTACATAATGGCTTAATGTCCTAGCATAATGGCTCTGTCTAAGTACCTACATTTGTACTAGAAATGACTATAAGTGGGGATGACAAATAAAAGTATTAACATTTCAGAAAGAATTGATACAATTTCTATGGCTCTCTCATCCATCAAGTTTATTACAGAGAAAACTGACAGTTAGCTGGTCAAAGGACAAACTAGAATCTGCAAGTCTACAACTTTTTGTGTTAGCCACCTCTATGAATTACCAAGGGAGCAGAGGAGCTCTGCAGCCAACATAGGTTTAGTCCATGCCCTCAATCCCACCTTATCTATCTAGGTAGCAATACAAATGTTGAATAGAATACAGTAGGGATATGGGACATAAATGAGATAAAAAGAGTTTCTGCAGAAGGGCCTGTCAATTGACTTTTTGGGGGGAGAGGAACTGTTAAGCTGAATATAAGTCTATTTCTTAACCTTAATATACTCAAACCAATTTATATAGCAACTATTGTCTAAAACTGTCTTACTTTAAATTTTTGCCAGATAATTATTTTGATATTGTATGAATCTGAATAATGGCCATGTTTTGCTTTGCTGTAATGCTTTAAATTTTATATTTTCATGTTTCACGATTCCAGGCTATAGTAGTATTTGTTTTTGGAGTTGCATTAGAGTTGTTAACAGTGTTTGGAATTTTTCTCCCTGATCAGCCACAGAAAATGGATTTCAGTCCAGCTAGGCAACTTGGATGATGATGATGATGGTGATGATAAATGCTACAATTACTACTACTACTAATAATAATAATTAGCAGTGGAAGTATTACTGCAATACATAAGAATAAATGTACTGTCAGGTTATTTCATGATTTTTTTAAATATAAGATCTTGAAGATTCCATTGCTAAACAAACTTTATTATAATTTTACTAAAAACACAGAAAACCAGAATATAAACTTTGATAAAATAAGGAAAGAATTACAAAAAAAAATGTGATAAAAGGGGCATATTTCTGGTAGTTGACATTATTATTATTATTATTATTATTATCATTATTATTATTATTATCATTATTATTATTATTATTATTATTATTCCTATAAAGTGCTGGTAGTTTTGTTGACTAATGACTTGGAATATGAATAAATTAATTCAGGATAAGCAGAGTTGATTAAAAAGCATGCACATAATATACAGTTTATATAGAAACATGACTGCTAGTGATGATCATTTACTACTTATTATACAACGACCCCCCATTAATATTCAAGAACGTGCATGCTGATTGGTCAGCATGCACGTTGTAAATCAGAGTTATAGTAATGGAAAAAGGTCCGGTTGCGCAGACTTTTTCCATTACTATAACTCTTTTTTTACAGCAACGGAAAACGCAAGATCTCCACTGCTTCACACTGTCTTGCTATGTTAAATGAGTTTAACATAGTGAGACAGCTTTAAAAAAAGCAACAGAGATTTTCTGTTGCTTTTTTTAAAGCTGTCTTGCTATGTTAAACTCATTTAGCATAGCAAAACAGTTTGTAAAAAGCAACAGAGATCTTGCTTTCTCTATTGCTTTTGCCCACAGCTCTGATGTACTGCGTAGGCATACGCATGCGCAGTACATCAGAACTGCCGCAGAATACCAGACAGCAGTGGAAGGGCAGCAAGGAGGCATTATACAATGCCATTATTTAAGAAAAGTAATTATTTTTTTTCTTAAATAATGTCATTGTATAATAGCAATAACCCACTTCTGGGTGTGGGTAATGCTGTATTTACCCACGGTTGGCTTTGTTTGGCCACTCGGGCTTCGCCCTCATGACCAAACCACACCAACCATGGGTAAATCCAGCATTACCCACACCCAGGCATGGGTTATTGCTATAATATCCTATTATAGCATTATTTTCTTAGTTTATAAAAGGCACCTAAAATTACTTGGAAACTATAGTTACACCAGCCAGGACCAGAAGAGTTGACAGATATTTTGTCAGGTTTTCTGTATAAACAGTTATAGCCACTAGTACAAATGTCTAAAAGGCTTCTTGACTATTTGAGTCATATTTGACACTACAAGAAATTATGGTTAGCACATTATAGATTTAGTTCTGTTATATTTGCAACATGTGACATGAGTTAATTTTATGCTGCCCTTCCACATAACATGAGAATTAAAGCATTTTAAACCAAAATACTTTATAGCATAAACAATAGTAGTCAGTATGTTCAGTTTAAGAATATGCTTATTTTTAACCTTATTTATACAGCCATTTTAATGGGACTGCAGTGTCTACTGAAGTTATGGGAATTTGTATATGGCAATTTGGGAAATGTTTACCTGCTAATAAGAATAATGAAGTTAAATAACATTTATGTTTTGATGTATATCTCATAGGTAGTTTATTTCTTATCTTTAGGAGCACAGTAGAAACATTTTTGATTTTTAATTACATTATAACTTTACATTTGAAACTGAGTAAATACGATGTATGTTTGTAATCTGAAATATAGACTATATATATATATATATATATATATATATATATATAAATAATGAGCAAGGCACAGACAGTTTTACCTATCTTCTATGGATTAAAGCATCATTTACTTATGAGTATTATGTATATGTGGTATTTTAAGTGAGTATAAAATAATAATTTCATAGAGTTTCTGGACTAACTGTCTCTGAAATAGAGTTCAGTAGTTGTAGGGTAATAAAGGAGTTTCTGAAAATGACTTATAAGAAAAGAATAGTAGAGGAAAGGTAGAAATAGAAAGGCTAATATAGGATAGGGTGAACACATAGTTTACTATGATATTACTAAACTAATATGGTCTCCATAGTAAACAATAGGAGATTATCAACACATTGAATGGTTGTTTAACATATTCATAGCATCTGCTTTTATGAATATAGTTAAGAACATCTGGAAAATTCTATCATCGGAAGCAGAGATTAAAGAAATAGTTAATGAGGTTCCTAGATTGAGTTACGGATGAAACACAACTACTAATAGTTTTTACAGAAAGGAAAGAGGACAAGAGTTGTAGCAACATAGGGAACCATGGCAATATTAAACGTGTAAAGCATGTCCACTTGTTAAAGAAGCAGATAGTTTTTCCATATCCAGTGACTAAAATAGGCATGTGAGATGGAAAACCGCACTGATGGTAATGCAACAAATGTGGTATGCATGTTTATTGTGATCTGTGGACAGTGTTTTATGTAAATTTATAATGTGTTAGAATAGATTATGTAAATTTATAATGTGTTAGAATAGATTTATTTATGAAGGAGCAGCACTGTTGTGGGAAACAAGCACGGTTTTAAGTATGAATTATTGGGTATTTTATGAAAGTTAGGCAGATGTAGGATTTTAAAAGGCTTAATTATAAAGACTGTAAATAACTTGGTTTGACTTGGTTAGGTAGTATTGCACAGTTTAAAGAAAACAAAGTTAAAATACTCATAGTATTTCACTACGATAGGATTTATTTAATGGTGCAATTACTAATTTAGCATTATATCTGATAAATTATGATGCATGAAGGCTCATAAATTAAGTGGTGCATGACTTAAATAAACAAAGTTTTGTATCAGAAGTAGTTCCGCTATCAGTTTTTATTTATTTTGCTGAGCTAGTTTTATCACAAATTAATTTGGGCATTTAGTGACTTGTCATTACTATACATGCAGGTTTATTTATTTATAGTACTGTGCAGAAGTAATACTATTTGCAGTATATCTATTCACTTTGGGGCTGGTAAATTTGCTAGTTGCAAACACCATGATTTGCATCATACAACCACTGTGATCACAATACTCATTTTTTTTTCATTGAAGACATCAATTAGGAGTCAAATTTTTTGCCTAGAGTAATAGCCTGAAGTTTCTTCAATTTATTGTATAGCTGCAGTTAGAATACCTACAGGCATTGCCACTGAGTAACTAGATTAACCTTCAGGGTGTGTGCAAAATGAATAAATGATTGTTCTGATTTATTTTTCATGTCTATTGATTCCTCAACTCTCTCCTTTTTACACTTTTCACAATCATTCAAGTTTACATGGTTTGAATATTCACTTACTCTCTTTTTTATAAGCTATGCATAAAGCTAGTATTTCTTTGAAGACTGTTTAAAAAATGTTGCATGGCAATGTGACAGAAAAGCTGATTCCTGTTTAGACTCATTAGTGTAAAAGAATTTGCACTTTCCTGTTGCTGTCCTATAAAGACAAGCACATCACTTTGTGAACTGCCTAAAGCATTCCGGGTTTTCATAGACTGACCACTAATCCAGTAAGGAATGTGTGTTTGCTTGTTTGTAATCACAATGCAAAGTGCTGCAAAAAGCAGTGAACTAGAAAGCATTTCAAAGGAAGCTTAAGAGATACTTTTGTTCTATTAAGGAAAAATAGCCAAAAGGGACAGCACCTCATAGCTTACTTCATTCTGTAATATAACACAAAGCTCTTTAAAATCAAGATAGTATAGGGTCCTCAATCCAGGCAAAACATATTGTTCCAACACAATAGGATACTCAGAATATTATCATCCAAAACGTTTTGGCGTGGCAGTAACTTTCTTACAAGTAAATTAAATTAAAAAATGTGGACATTTTTCTGGGAGGAAAAATAGGCAGCATAGCTGTAAAGGTTGCTTTTGGGACAGCAACAATGAGGACATATCAAAAGAGATTGAACATCTTGCAATTATCCCCCCTGCCCACCCCACTGATTGATGCCACTCATTACACCCTGAACTGACCATTGCCTAACCTGTTTCTGCCTAAAGTGAATACATAAAAAAAGAATGCTTTGCAAAGTAATAAGGATATAAAATCGCACTCCGCTGATTGCCTGTCTCCCAAATGTATATATACTTTGTATTATTATTTGATACATAGGTTAAGGGATGATCCAAAAGCAAACAAATTTCTACTAGGAAATATGCAAAGGCAAATGTAAAGTACAAATAAACAACAAAAATATTTATCAGGAGCATTAGTACTATAATAGCAGTTGTAGCAATAATTGTCCAAATAAGAAACACTGTTACAATAATTATACAACTGATTTAAATTAGTTGCCTAAAATAATAAATATACAAAAACAAGAATTAAATTGGAGAGGTTAAAAAATAGGTGTCATAAAAAGGTAGCATACTGTTCGCTATAAAGACTAGATATAACCAAGACAGAGACAAGTATACAACTTCTAATATTTCTGTACTACTAATGAACACAAGCAGCTTCTAAATGCTTTATCCCACGCATGGGTGGGGGGGGGGGGGCCTTCAAATTATCTATGGTATGATCTCATTTATTATCATTAGGAGTAATATATGGTTATCGACCACGGGATGAGTAAGCACAATCTATAACCAAATTGGAATGGTTAATTTAAGCACCAAAAGGAAAATGGTTAGCCTTAAAATGGCCCTCAAGGACAGCTGTCCCAGTACTTACTTATAAACATATGAACCTATAAAATAGGTACAAAAACACAAATACAGACACTGTAGCTTCTGCACTGAAGTTCAAGAGACTGTACCTAACTAGATTCAAGAGAGGCTGTGAAAATAAAATCATGTTTGAAACAAGTGCAAAAGATATAATGTGGAAAGTCTAGGGATAGAGTAAAAATGCAATGAAAATGGTTAAATAACAAAGACTAAAGTATATCACCAAGGGTGAAGAATGTGAATAATATAAATAAGGAAATAGAATAAAAATATAATGACCTAGAAAATGTTTTATAATTCAGCCTTATTGCAAAGTTTGTCAAATCTGCTTATATTAGATAACAGTGAGTTATAGATTGATGTGGATAGTACAAAACAAGCTTTTTTTCCTACTAATTAAGCTAAAGCTCACCTACTGAGAATATTCATACTATTAGAATTACAGCTTAAGGGAGAGTATTTTATATTATAAATATTCTTACAGAAGAAGTTAGTAGATTAAATAAATAAAATATTCAAAATAATAAAATAATTAAAGAGTAGAAATAATTCAATATGCTCTCTCCTAAACTGGCCACCAATTTTTTTTATTGTGTTGTAATAATTTTCATACTGAGGAGACATAAGTAAAAACAGCAGGTTTTGTTTTTGGGGAGGATTCTGCTGAAAATAAGAAGCTACAAGGAATAAAACATGTTCTTGCTGATGGATAAATACATAATTTCCTGTTACCAGCCTAGCATCAGACCAAAGGTTTCTTGTAAGTAAAGTTAACTGTTTAAGAAATACAATCAGTGAAAGTTGGATATATAAAAAACAGCTAAACTCAAGTAAATATTAATATCTTTGAATGCTGAAACTCTATCAACATATCTTCCATGACTGTGTTTTTTTCCAGTCTAGAAAAAAATTAAGATTTTTGTAGTGTCAAAAAATCAAACATTTTATTTCTGCTAACAATTGGTTGATTGTGTTCAAACTGTGTGTTTAGATCTTTTTATTCTAATTTAAGACTTTCTTAAATATAAATAATGGAAGATCTTGATCAATAATTAAAAGATCGTCTGTAAATCCTCTGCTGTATAGTAATACAGCTCTGAATAAGGCCACATTTTCACAGTTTAATTAGAAGATCTGATACTTCTGGAATGAATAATGGGGGGGGGAGGAATTTTGCCTTGTCCCTTAGGGATGACCAAGGTCCATTGCTGGGAAAAATAGTATGTAGCACAGCAGAGATGGCATACATGTGTCCACTATCCATATGCCAGAAATAGGACAGTACAGACACTGCACAAGTTTGCAAACTCTAGCAAAAATCCCTGAACCTTCAAGAATGTGAATTAATAGAAAACTAAATGGCCAAATCTATTTTTTCTTTTAATTTCCTATTAGTCAGATATGGGGAAAATTGTCCAGAAATCCTTTTTGAATGGATTTCTTTTGCATAGTATTAGTAAGTATGGACGTTTAGGAAGTATGAAAAGCTTCTAATATGGCAACAATAACAGCAATGTTGAATGAAGTTCTTTTAACCAATATTGCTAAAAATATTATTTGATACGCTCTGAAGTGTGAAATGTATACATGGCAACCAACATTATTGCCAAATCCCTCTCTTTATGTATATGTCAACACCACAAAAGGAAGAATACTAACTCAATGAATAAGTACTGCAATGTGCCACTGCATAATTTTTTAGGTAGCAATAGGCCAGCTGTCATAAATAATTTATTGACATAGTATTGTAAATGGTGTTGCATAAGCAACTGTCTCCTTATGCTGTGCAATACCTTGTACTGCCAGAGCTAGTATGATTTGTCGTCTCTTCCAAAGATATCCACAGTAAGTTACAAACCATGCAAAGCACACAGTCATATGATCTTCAGAGTTCTGCCTCCTAATTAAGTTGCTCTATAATAAGTATGCTTAGATTAAAAGCTTTGGAGAGGTGAGGAATTTGAACTGAAGGGGAAGGTTACTTTATTTTATTTTGTTAATTTATTGTTTGACTGTTTTAAGTTGTTTAATGATTTCATACATATTTGTATATACATCTTATATTTTATACATTTATTGAAATAATATAATTGAATATAAGGATAGTTTTTAAAGTTTTTGATAACATGTAAGAATATATAATATGCATTTTCCATTTTAAGTAAGAAAGGGGGAAAGAGATCAATGTTAGGCATGATGTTCTCCCTTCAATTAAAACTTAATTAGGAGGTGGAACTCTGAAGATCATATGACTGTAATGGACTTTAACTTAAAAGGAGAGAAAAAATGGTGTTTTTATGTTTATCTGAAGAAGTCCTGATTAAGCAGGATGAAAGTGCTTAAAACTTGAAGCTTGCTTTTAAGAGTGTTGTTTGCTTTATGGTTTTTATGGAATATTAAAGTGGATGAATAGCTCAAAGGACTCTGAGGTGTTTGTGTGTTTTTCATGATTTGTGGTCTGGCTATATTAGTGACAGATAGCCATTTTGAAGTATATATATATATATATATATATATATATATATATAGATGGGTTCCGTTCAGAAGCTCGAAATACTGAAATCTCGAATTTCAGTATTTCAAGCCCAAGAAGCCGAATCCACATAATAGCGAAAGTTTAGAAGTGTGAAATTCAAACCCTCTTATACCAGAGGTTTTGAATTTCGTGCTTCTAAAGTTCCACTATGGTTAGGTATTCAGGTAAGTGTGTGTGTGTGTATGTGTGTTAAGGGGTTTGGGTAGGGGCTGTGGTGTGTGTCAGCGTGTTTTGTTGCTATGATGTGTGTGTGCGAAGAGAAAGTAGCTTGTTTGATGGTGTTTTGTGTGTGTTTGTATGTAGTGCGACCTCGGATTGAGAATGTTTAAGTAGGGGGGGTGTGGGTGGCGCAGCCCCCGACATGGGGCATGCAGGGGGGCTTGTCCCCCTGCTCTCATGTAGTAGAGTGATTGTGTGCGTTTGTGTGGTGGATGGTGTGTGTGTGTGTGTGTGTGTGTGTGTGTGTGTGTGTGTGTGTGTGTGTGTGTGTGTAGTAAAACCATGAAATTCAAAACTTCCGGTATTCGAGGTTTTGAATTTTGCAGTTTTTAGTTTTTGTTGTTTTGTGGATTCCACTTCTTGGGCTCAAGATACTGAAATTCAAGATTTCAGTATTTCAGCTTCTGAAGTGAATCCATATATATATATATATATATATATATATATATATATATATATGTATACACAGTATACACACACACACACACACACACACACACACACACACACACACACATATATGATTGGTTTTGTAACTTTACTAGGCAAGCTATACTGATGACATACTTTAGTGTTTGTCAAACTTATTTGACACAGCACAAAATCATTTAATGTATTTTATTACACTGAAATTAAAAGAATCTGAATCACTAAATACAGTGATTAACTTTTACTACATTATTGATGACAAATCCACTAAAAATGGCTGTTATAGCAACTAGTTACAATTTGCTTTCTCTGGAACAAACCTCTGAAAATTTGGCAAAGTACTGTTATGTATCACTATAATAAGTCAGTTAAAGTTGTGTAACACCTTTGATAAACTGTAGCAAGGAGCTATACTACCTCCTTGTCACAGCTCCTAATGTGTAAACACTATCCGACTACCATTTAGGAAGCAACTCTTTGCAGTTGTAGCTGCTTAAAAGATTGCCAGTACCAGTTAGAGTTGTTGATTGACATATAAACTAGAGTACTAGTTATGACCCCTAACCGCCTGTGACTGAAGCAGCTACCCCATCACTCCATACATGATATCATCTGGAAATCAGGTTCCCAGATCTTACCTAGAGGTGTTAATCTCCTCTATTTTGTCTTTACAAATACCTCTCCAAGTTGTACCACCCCACCACTTGTTACCTCCACCTTAGTCAGATGTGACCATCTTGATATGATCTTCTCTGGCAAGACATGCTTTGCAGTCTCAATAACTCTTTAACTTTCATGGTTATTCCCAAACCAATTAATTACCATTTATCTTATTGATAATCACAAATGGTACAGCTTCCAGGAAACCTTGCATATGAAGCTAATGCCAACTCATTTAAATTTCACTCTGTCTTTAATAGATACACTAGAGCATCTATATCAGTCTGATGTAAGCATAATGGCAAGTTTTAAATTAAACCTATATGGTGGAAATGCCACATCACCAAACTGTGTAACAAAAATAAAAAATGACTGGCCATCTCTAAAACCTATCCACCTCATCATTATAAAAGGGATATAAATAGGTTCATAGGTTGGTACTGAGCTATCTGCCCGAAGGCATATATTAGCCCAGCCATGTTGTGCGGTATTCACCACCCCTTTAGTAGTTCCCTAGACCCTTGTACTAGCAGCTAGTACCCTTGGCCCCTATCTAGTAGTGTTGTTGGTGTGATCCCCGGTGTGAACTTTCTGTTACCCATCCACTCATCCAGGTTCCTCTTGAAGAGTGATAGTGAGGGGTTCTGTCTTATGTAAATTGGGACAAAATGGTAAGTCCCTGGAAATCACCATTAAATCACTTTCACTTAGACCATGGGAGGATTTAATAAACTCTGTGCAAATTTTGCAGAGAGCCTACATGGTGTGTTTGTGTGTACGTGATGTTGCTCATCACGTGGCATCCCACCATGCATATTAATGAGGTGCTGTGCATGTAAGCAAGGTTTTGTGGCTCGCACCAGTGTCGCTGGCCACAAAACCTCTAATATGAATGCAGGGCATACTTCCAGATCTATTAGTCCA
This sequence comes from Protopterus annectens, assembly GCF_019279795.1. Classification (NCBI taxonomy): domain Eukaryota; kingdom Metazoa; phylum Chordata; order Ceratodontiformes; family Protopteridae; genus Protopterus; species Protopterus annectens. Next base: position 431,083,154 of record NC_056734.1, on the reverse strand, counting down.
AGAAATCTGGACAAAGACTGAAATAATGTGGGGATAAATGCTCAAAAATAGGGACAGATTTTAAATGTGATTTAAATATAAACTTAGAAAGCAGCTAGACTAATAGGATTTCTGTTAGCATGCATTTTCTGAAGGATATGAAATACAAAACTCAAATGTATGTAATTATTTATTCATCTAAATCTTTAGTGATTTTAACCACAAATTTTACAAGGAATAACCCAAAAATATGAGGCAAAAATCTGGACATTCTGCAAAAATCTGGACAGTTGGGAGGTATGATGTGGATAGCATTTTCTTGTAAGGTTGCTGGCCATGAAAGCAGATTGCATGACAGCACAGTAATTGGTTTTGCCTTTCTTGAATTTTCTTCATTAAAATTCAATTGGGCCACTGCCATAGATTGTTTTACCTCATTTTAAATATTTCTCCTTTTTTTGGACCAGTGTGTGTGTGATGTGCCTCTTTGCACAAACTTGTTTGGCTGTGCTCATCTGGTTTGCACGAAGTGCGGCAGTGCACAAACTGGACGAGTGGACCACCCAGTTGCAGACAGGACCCAGACAGCCAGAAAGATAAACTGGATGCATTCAATTAATACTATTGCTCATCACACAAACATGGTAAGTGGTGTTGCATTGCGATTAACAGCGAGCACTTTACAATGAATACTAAGATAGGGAATGTCATGTCACTAATCCTGTAGCAACAGGTGTTGTGTAGTTATGGAGTGAAGCTGGTCCAAGGTTCCAGTACAGGGTGTGCAAATCTTGTTTTACTGTTGTAACATTGAAGTTTATAGCAATGGAGTGGAGCGTACACAACTGTTTTCTCAATCTTCTTGGGGCAACACCTATAAGTGTAGGACTACCAGGGTTCCAGCCCAGCATATTCCATACACTTTTAATGTTGTCCCACTTGATATTATAGTCATTGTTACTTATAACACTTGGCATAGTGTAGCTGATATTACTATTTATATGTATGAGGACTGAGACTCTAATATTGTGTCAGTTATTTACTTATTTATTTATCTCTGTATTGTCCATTTATTCTCACAAGTATGAGTGTGGGTATACTGTATATTATGTAAGTATATTTGTGCTATCTGTACTGGCATGGTCTTCCCATTTGACTAACATATTTACATAAATGCCTGTATAGCTAATAACCTTAAAGTCGCATTGCTTGCCACTGTTGCGCATCACTTACCATCATGAAAAATACACTGCATGGCCTTGACTACTGTGTTTGCAGGATGCTAAGAGATGAGCGACCTTTTCAAATGTTGCAAAACCAAAAAGTGCACACTCAGTAAGTGTGATACATGCAATTGGCAGGAAAATGTCAAGCTAGAAAATGCAATTGCCAGGAAATGGTCATTCTACATTGGGCTTGATCTATGATAGACATGTCTGGTATTTCTGGTGAGGGAGGGCACTTTCAAGGGCAGAGGTGGGGTGTTCAGGACTCCACAGTCTTTATGGTACATCTAGTTAAGTAGTATGGGCCTCTGTTGTTACAGTGGGACTATTCAGACTCAGAGGTCTAAAGCCTGGAATAGTATTCCCAGGGCCTTGACCAGTGCTACAGGTATCCCATGCACTGATGAACAATGCCAACCTCATTTTGATGACCTCCGGAGGAGGACTCCGGATACCATCAACCATTTAATTGGGGAATTAAGTAGAGCAGACACTGCACAGATGTGTAAGTATATATTACAGTGACTAACTATAACAGTTAAACGCTGAATATAGTCAAGACTGGTATTCATAATGGTATTCTGTTCTGTTCTGTTATTTTCTGCAGCTGCCACGGAGTGAGCATCAAATGTGAGATCCCATGCCACATGTTTTTTAAGGATGCGAGAAGTATGTAGTACATATGCATCAGAAGAGTACTGTTATTGTAGCATTAAAAGTTAAGGCTGGCTTAGTTGTTTTTTTTAAATATAGTTGATTCAAATTGAGAATGCATATCTTAACTGTAAAAGGAAGTTTGCATCCCTTAGCCTGTAGCACAAAGCAACAGTTCCATATTCTCAAATAACAGTCAGCATGCATCTCTAAACTGTAAAAGGAAAGTATGCATTCAGTATTCTGTAGGATAAAATAACAGTACAGTATTAGAGAGTAGTCAATGGTTGTGGGTTCAAAAACCACACTTCGCAAATGTACAATATTGTCAGGTTCTCATCATTATTGCAGCACAACTTCAGACCTGTATACCAGTGGCACAAATGGCCTGCAGTAAACTGTAACCAGTGTAATTGGAATACACATATGTTCAATATATCAATGATTGCTGGCTGCAATCTGTACTATAATGTGCATCTGTTATGAACAGAGTAGTCCTAAAAGTACTAAAGAAATTAGTTAGAAGTGTGTAGTGTTAAAAGTAAAGGTAACAGAATAGAGTCAAATAATTGTATCGGTGCTTTGTATGCCAAATATGAAGTTACTAATGTTCTCCCTATTTTTCTCTCACCCCAACCCTATCTTTTTTGTTATTTTTTTTCCCCACAGCACAGTAAGGCATGCCTGTTCCACAGGGATTCTTTTGTCCCCATTGCACTGGCTACAGCAGCACTACTTACCACATGGGTTGCACAACCTGGCAGCATTCCCTCTACTGCCCCTGCACTATCTTACCCCTCAGATAGTTCTGCCCTAGAGGAAAGGTCTGTGGCTTCTGCCAGGAGCAGTGGCAGAGGTAGTGACTTTATTATCTGAGAAGAACTGCCACGAATTGTGTGTAGGATTGTGTGCTGCACTGTGGGTGCATGTCTATGCTAAATGGAGGACTGCTCTCCATCCCGGTTCAAAATACCTGAAGGAGATGCAGATGTCAGGCACTGCAACTAGTGGTGCAGTGAGGTGACACTGATGACAGTCCACTGGGTGAGGACTCAATTCTCACTGTCAGCCAGCTTGGTGTGCATGGGATCTCAATTTCACCACCCTCTACCCAACCATGGTGTTCACCCACCTCTTGTGTCCTTCACCTCTCTGTCTCTTGTCTTGTATGCCCTGTCTGTCTGCCATTGCTTCCTTACCTACCCAATTTACCTGACTCAGACATACCTACATTCCTAACCCAACATTCCTCTCTCTCTGAAACAAAAGGGCACCTGTCCCAAAACAAAATTTGTCCCATTGCATAGCTCTCCATTTTGCACACATGACTTCTTGACACCCTTGTTTCAGTCTAATTGGATATACAACATGATGGTGACAGCCCAAATTCAGCTAATATTCTGCATATATGATCATGTTTTGTTGTTGAAGAAATGGATAGCTATGGTTCTTTCCTACATCCCTCCTGCACATTCCTACCCTCCCTTAACTATGTTTTTCTCTCTGCTTGCTCCCCATTTCACCACTTTCCTGTCTTCCCCATTTCATTTCTTTAAATAATTATTGCACATTGGTGCACATCAAGCACCAATGTGCAGCAACAGTAAATGATAGCAGTATAGCTAAATGTACCTAAAAGTATTATAGACACATGTAAAAGAACTACTTACACCCATATTCGAACCCAGTAACATCTGACTTCAACAACAATGCATTAACACATACTGCCACAGAGTCAGTTATGTAGCAGCTCTATTTTATACAGTCAGTAGTAACTGTCATAGTATAACAAGGATTTACCTTTGTACTCCCCTCTGCTTGCTCCCCATATCACCAATGTTGTATCTTCCCCATTAATTTTGTATGAAGCATCATTGTGTGATCCCCAGTAATGTGTTATAAAATGTTATTGCACAATACCTATTTAGTTTTATAAACCATTAGTGCACACCATCACGATGCAATGCTAATACAAACATAGTTAAATGTATTAGGAGCTGTATTCAGAACCAGTACCATCTGGCCCCCAAAAAGGAACTTATCACTGCATTAGGTGAATTAATACCTGAACCCAGAGATTCAGTTAAGTAGCAGGTGTATGTAACAGCAGTTAAATCTACTATTTGAAATTCAGTCTGTAAAATACACCTGGTACTCAAATGAGTCTGTAGCACCATCTGTTAAACTATTGACCCATTCATTTTTGGGGTCTTTAAACTATATGTGCTAATTAACTAACTCTCTGGAATAATATGTACGTGTTTGGGCTAGATGGTAGTGGTTTCCAATACAGCTTTGTATAACAATTATAAATGCTTTTTCACATGGCTACATATTTGTGCACAATGCGCACCATCACACAATTATGCTTTAAAGAAAACAAATGGGAATGAGAGTGGTGAAATGAGGAGCAAGTAGGGGAAGAACAAAATGAAAGGAGGGCAAGAATGTGGAGGTTGGATGTAGGAAAGAACCATAGCCATCCATTTCTTCAACAGTAAAAAATGTTTGGATGTGCAGAATATTAGCTAAATTTGCCACGTCAGTCCCAAAGAGATGGGTGACATGTTGTATAGCCAACTGGAATGAATCAAGTTTGTCAAGATGACACGTGCAAAACTGAGTGCTATGTATGGAACAACATTTTTTTTTGGGACAGGTGCCTTTTGCCTTTCTTTTTTTTTTTGAGGGGGGGGTGGACAAATGTTGGTGAAGGACGTAGTTATGTCTGGGTGAGGCAGGTTGAGTAGGTGAGGAAGCAATTGCAGACAGACAGGATATGCAAGGCAAGGCACAGGGACAGTGAAAGACACAAGATGGGGGTGAACACTATGGCTGGGGTGAGAATGGGGACATTGCAAACCTATGGACATCAAGCTGGGTGACAGTGAGAATCAAGTCAATACCTACTGGTCTGACATCCTTGTCACCTCACTGCTCCAATGGCTACAGTCTGGTGTCTGCGTCTCCTCATATTATTCAGTACATTGCTGGAGAGCAGTGTCTACATCCAGGGTAGGCATGCACCAATTGTGTGGTGCACAATCCTTTTTCAACAACCCTGGCAGTTCATCATGGATGGTAAAATCACCACCTCTGCCAATGCTCTCTGAGGGAACCACTGGCTTATCCTTTGGATTAGAACTGACATATCCACCTTGGATTCTGGATCCAGTTCCAGAACTTCTGTCTCACCCAGCTATCCCAAATCTCAAACTAACAGCGTGGTTTCTCCAATTCCCACAATAGCCAGGCGACCAATGATTTCTTCTTCTGACTGTTATGTACTGCAATCATCCCACACACCTTCTACTAAGGAATCCTCATGCTTTTATCACTCAAAGCAAACTAGATCTGGTCTCGAGGGGAAAGCATCATTTGGCTCAATCATACTCAGGAATATCCTTTCTTAGAGTTCACCCAGGAATTTAGGCAGCTGGGACTCTGTCCCATTAGTTGAGGAATGAATGAAAATTGACAACATCAAATAAAAAAGTTATGTACTTACCATAATGTTCTATCTGTGTTGTCTATTTTCATTCTTCCTCAGCTCCCCACCCACCATCCCCCACCATTTTTCATGACTGACTTCAGGAGGAATGAGACATGTTAAGAACACCTATGTCTTCTGTGTTGAACTCCAGTTATGGCTTGTAGTCTTCCTGTCAACCTAGAAATGCTAGGGATGGTACATTATGGGTAGGGAAGGAGCTCAAGATTTTGCTGAGGGCCACAAGCAAGTATAACAGCAGAGTCGGATCAGAGGATCATATCCAATCCCATTAGTTGAGGAAGAATTAAATTAGACACCACAGATGGAATGTTATGGTAAGTGCATAACTTTTTTTGTTTTACATTAAGTCTTATTTTTTGTAGTTATAGTTGCTCAGTGAGATTTTCATTGAAACATTTCTCTTAAAATCACAGAAATAAAAAAAATATCTAACATGATGGTTGGATCACTTTTGTGTATTCAGCATGAGTGTTTTTAGAGATTTTGGATTTCACTTGGAATGTCAGATCAACTGGATAACAGACAGATTTGGAATAGCATACCATACTGTATTTTACAGTTACCCCTTTGGAAACAGGTATACTGTTTAGTATACATACTAGAACAATTCCAGAACATGGCTGAAAACAAAGGAGATTTCGTGGCAGTATACTATGCATTGTAAATGCCACACTAGTAAATTGTTTTGTAAAAAAGCAAGAGGGCTGAGGGGTGACTTTTTCATTTCATCCCACTTTCTCACTTCTCTGTTGTATGTAGACTCACCTGGCTGGTATGAAAGCTATTACCTTTTTTGTAAAGGCATATTGAGTTTTTAACCACTATGTATGTATCCGTACATGTATTTACGTTTTACCTAGTTTACTGCTTGGTTATTGTTAATTCTAATTGCTCTCAAAGTGCAAAACAGAAATATTCCTTAAGATAATTGCATGGAGCTAACATCAGTACCATTTTTAGACGTCCTCGGAAATTAACATAATTCTGAAATTGACTAAGAAAAGGGTACAAAGTATTAAGAATGTGCAATCGAGTTTCCAGCTTTGCAGTGGTTTATTTTTAGTACTAAAATTGTGATCAGATAACTTTTCCATGAAAGACTACTGCTGATTTTTACATTCTTTTCTAGTGCTGTTATTTACTTCTTTGGATTGCAGTGCCTTGGGATACTTTAATATTGCCACTAGATGTCTGACATTTAATTGTCCACTGATGTAAATGAGTTCTGTTTAGGTTGAGGCTAGAAAATGTATGTCTGTAAAGTACTATACAGTGATGCAATCATTTACTGTGCATATCAAAGGGGATGCAAATTTGGCAATTATAATTTATACTTCCCCTTTGCTAAAAATTAGCAATCTCCACTAAAACATATATCCAGTTGTACCATTTTTTCACAGAGGAACACAGTACTATTTAAAGTGTGACAGTGAAAACAAATGCACATGTTCAGTCCTATGCCTCCTACCTACAATATTCTGACAGTGAAACTCGGCAGAAGGCTGGATTACTGAATTTCCTTTAGAGTACGCAATGTTATCTTCTAAGTGTGTATTTAAATAGCAATTAGTAAATCAAACAAGGCAAAAAGAAAAAAAAATAAGTGCAGTTTTACTTACATTTGGATTAATGTTTCTAGATTTCTTTTTTTATTTCTTAATCAAATGTGCATGACTTAGTTATTTTAGCTCCTCAAGGCTCTCTGCAGCGTCCAGATACCACCGCAGCTCAAACAATTTGTGTCCCTCTTTATCCATTTTGAAATGACAGGAGTTTGTTCTTAGGGTAATATATTTGCTGCCAGAGCAGTACTATATCATCCCAGAAAGAACAAATATACCTGAATTAGGAACAAAATGCAACCTTATTTTCATGCCAAGTGTCAACAATAATATAAGTTCCAAACTCATATTATGGCCTAGAAGGGATTCAACAAGTAGATGTGTGCTACTTGTCAGGTCATGTAATACAGTATTTGTTTTTATAGAACTACTAGTATAAATTAGCATTTTGGAATGGTCTGATATTTTCTTATATATGAATAGAGTATTATTTGACAAAACGTGAAATACCAAATTAACTTTTTAATTATGTATTTACATTTCTCCATCCCTTTTGGCACCAGGCCAGTACCCAATACACCATTATTAGTCACTGTATATTTGTTCCTGCTTTGTGCTATGACTTTATTCTTAAAAGAACTGCTCTCTTTTGGGCTACTGGTTATAGTACAGACAAAAATGTTTGTCCATTGTCTTCAGCTGCTGACAATATCTTATTCTGCTCAGAGGTCTACATGATTTGACAGATTCAATAAAATGCATTGTTTCTAGTGCCTTAACTGCCTCAATCCCAAAGGAAAATATCTTGCCATTAGCCATATAGACCTCCTGGATCCCTCAGCTTCTTAGGGTCTTACTTAAATTACGTCAATAATGGTATAAGCAAACACTATGCCATTATACTTGCAGGACAGATAAAAAAAGACTTTCCAGCCTTTCTCATAAAAAGTCAATATTTACTCCATTTCAGCAGTTAGTTATTTGCATTCATTTCCTCACCTCAAAAGTACGTTGTGCACTAACACACTATAAATAAAATAATATAGTAAAAGTAGTATAACCATTGAGAAGGCATATCTAAAAGAGTAGCTTACATATATTAGTCCTATTTCACTAGCATTTTATTCTAAAGGATGAAGAGATGGTAACAGTGAGCAGTTTATAATACATGTACAATACATGTCAATGCATGAAGTGCAGAAACAACTGTTAAACAATACAATGGCTTTGTGGGGAAGTGAAGCAAAACTGCATGTTAAGAGATAATTGACTCTGGGTTCAGATAAACAGTCATTTCAAGGCTCAGCTAAAATACATATTTGGCTGGACTGAAATGCGGCTTTAGTAAGAAAGTTTTTCAGTAACATAACATGCATGAAAAATATGGGCAGGCAGAAAAAAAAGTGACGGGAAGAAAAATCAATGCTTTTGGAATATGGTGTTGGCAAAAAGTACTATGCATAGCATGAACTGCCTGAAATGCAAGTCAGTCGGTAATGAAGGAAATCAAATCTGAGATTTCCCTGAAAACTCACATGACAAGACTTCTACTTTCATACTGCAAATACACCATGTGTAGAGACAGATCGTTAGAGAAAGATATCATGCTTGGCAAGATCAGCGCAAATGAGAAAGGGCAATAGTACAATGGGTTAACATATTAGCTTTGAACGCACCTGTTATCAGTGATGTGTTGCATGACTGAAGATAGAATTGTTTGGGACAATTATCCCTAGAGCCATCGTGAGATGGCACAGACTTAACCACACTTAGCAACAAAAGTATATTACACAGATTTGAATATATCAGGATTTCATAGACATGATGTGCTATAACTATTGTGATATAGTAAATGAAGCTTTAGAAAAATAACAATGTCATGTTCCACCATTGCAAATACGCCCATTTTACAGAAGCAAAATGGGGATGCATATCAGTGCAATTGGAAATGCTTTACACATACAGCTTCACACTGCTGTGCTTCTAGCAAAAAGCACATTAATATTCCATAATATTCCATACCCTTTTCAGCATTTTTGTTGCATCCCCAATGCCCGATGGCTATCTGGCTGATCACAATGACTCACTCTAATCACTCCCTACCAGATGAAATCTAGTCATGGTGAAGTCAACATCCAAGCTGATGTGAGGGCTTGTATAACACAATGTCCTGTATCACACCCCATATAAGCCCTCAGGGAAGAGGCATGTTATGCATGCAGCACGGGACCACCATGTATGCTATTGTCAAGCAAAGAGTTTCTGCTTTGTCCCTTATCCAGTGGAAATTCACTAAGAGGAGCCATGCTCCTTGGCACAACCCTCAAGCTCCTCCTCAAGTATGACACACTCCTCAAACTCCTCCTGGAAAGCATGACACACCCCTCAAGCTCCTCCTGGAAAGCATGACACACCTCTCAACCTCCTTCTGGAAAGTATGACACACACCCTCAAGCTCCTCCCAGGAGCATGACACACCCCTCAACCTCCTCCTCCTCTGGCCAGCATAACACACCCCTCAAACTCCTCCTGGAAAACATGACACTCACCTCACCCTTTCCCAGCCAGAAAGTGGTGAGTAAACCAGTACTTTTTGAACCTTTGTTACCCTCGCTCCTTCCTTGATAACCCAGGTTACTATTGGCATCCAGGTTAGGACTCTATACCTGCATACCCTGGGCTGAGACCCTTTTTTGCATTTTTACTCCTTTTATTAGCCTTCATGTGATGCTCTCATACTCCAACTTATATGTCATAGCTGAAAAGAGAACTAGTAGAATCCTGCATATACTAGCCTTGGAGTGCATTACTACAGGTATACAATAAAGCTGTAAGTAATAAAATAAATAACCAAAAACCAAATACAAATATTGTGGTCCAACCTCTGTAGCAGGCTGCAGTTAATAAACCTTCACATTCTCTGAGATAAAATAATCAAATAAAGCTCAGAACAGTTTCTTCTGTTAACAAAGAAAGAGCTGTACCACAATAGTTGTTGTTTGTCTTTCGGCTTTTCCCGGTTAGGGGTCGCCACAGCAGAACTCCGGTCCGCTAATGATTGGCAGTTGGTTTTTATGGTGTCGAGTTGCCAGCCCAACGCCCAACCTTCAACGAAGGCACGCCCATTCAACGCATGTCTTTCGAACGCCCACTCGACCGCAGGGAGGACATGCAGACTCCACACAGAAGGCACTACCAACCCAAACCAAGAATCGAATGGGAGAACCTCTTGCTGTGAGGCAACAATGCTACCGCTGCACCACCGTGGAATCAATAATTTCCATAATAGTAAGTGGTCCTTGTAAATATGTGTATATATGGTAACTATTAATAAACAAGCCTATCTTTTGTCTTTTGTGAGACATTACTAAAGTGTCCCACTTCAATCAGAAAGCAACATGAAATGTGCCACCAAATGGCTAATTTAAATGCTGCTCTTACAGAAGTAAGCAGAGGGGAGGGCTATCAAAATGACTAGAAAAGTAAATCCTTAAAGAAGCACAGAACAATTCTTGTAAACAATGTATAATAACAATACTCGCAGCCTTAGTTTAGAATATAAAAGCATGCTGAGAGTAGTATAATATGCGATTTAAAATGCTAAGCTGCTTTCACTGTTTAACTGTTTTTGTTGTGTATTATTTGCCTTGGGTCTTCAAACATTGCTTGTGTTATCAAAGTCAATGTCCATGCAGCATAGGTTATGTTTCCTAACACAATATAGCTCTGCGTTTGCTGAGAAAAATGTGCAGCTAAGACGAATGAATTGTATGGACATTACTTGTGTATTTCAGCATGTATCAATAGCAATAAAGATAAGAATACAAAGAAATCAAAGATGACTTTTAACACAGGGCACAAGCAGTTAAATGTATCTAAATATTTAATTTTTCAGCGCATTCCCAGGCTATTTGTTTCATGTGCTGTGTGGAGCAGGATTCGTCTAGTTTGTGTTTTATGTTACTATTAGCAGTTTAGAGAAACCAAATGACTAAATCAATGCTAACTACCCTCTAGACATTGCAGTACTGCAGAGAAGTGTGACGTCGTTATATTGATATACAAACTGCTACTTAAAGTGACAAATATGTGTTGTGATATATTAGAACTTTAGCAGCCCTTGTTATGAATCGAATCATTAAAATGTCAGTTAAACCAATGTGATCTAACTTTATACACGTATACAGAGGAATAACCAAGGATATTAAACAACTGCAAAGAATAACTGAAATGTTTAGAACATCTTACATATTTCAATTGAAAAGAACATACTGTTGATATCACCCTCAGGAAGAATAGTGAAATTAATCATGCAAAATATAACAATTTGGTATGAAAAGCAAAAATATATTCTTGTCCTGCACAGACATGTCTGTCCTACTCAGTGGATTTAAAATATGTTTTTCTTTACTTCAATAAAATAGATAAGAAAACTACATAATCTGATGTCTGCTTTACTGAAAGGAAAAATGTTCAAAGCTTTGGGCTAATTACATGATTACTATTTTATCCACAACAACCATATAATTATATTAGAATCCCACAGGATATTACTATGCATATGACTGGAATCACAACACAAATGCATGTGGATTCACTGAGAATAAACTTGCTATACAATATCTAGAAGCTAAGAAAATGCCAGATTTCAACTTTGTTTCCTTCAGTATAGCCCAACTTTAGAGCTGGTTATTATAATTTAAACTGGTTAAAGAAGATAGGATGCACTCAGAAGAAATAGATCGCTAGATAGCTAGTTAGATAATTTCATATGTTGGAATGAATCCTATTGTCTATCAGTGCAGAATGCACAATAGCATTAGTAGCATACATTCCCCAAGCTGAATACAGTGCCTTGAATATGACAACAGTCACTGTAACAGTGATACAGCACATCTGATCCATTACCCTACGTAAGGTCCCATTTGAACATGATCCAGCTCTGATTACAATTATAACTTTGGCCATATCTACACCCTGCATACATACAGTTTCTCCAACAACATTCTCCTTCATGCTGCATGTTGTGTTCTCCTCTAACTTTCTTCTGGTTAGAGCCTTCTGCCAACCACTACAGGAAAAGTGCGGGGGGAAGTTCCCCAGAGCACCAACAAAAATGTTCTTAGTATGAACGCCATCTCAGGTCTTCCTTGAAAAGAGTCCATTGGCTTAGTGTGGCTAACCATTCAACAAAGTGTAAATAAATAAATAAATAAATAAATAAATAAACAGTATGTGACTTTTACTGTCTGTTCATCTATAACATTGTGACTGACAGCTATGAGTATTTCCCAATGTTATTTAGTGTAATCATGGGATAATATAAAGAAGTATGCAAACTCTACCTTTGGAGTCAACATATTTAGAAGTATCAGAGTTTGGAGATAGCATTCAATCAATTAACTCAAAACTGACAGTATTCTTATCTTCACTGTACATCTTCGTGGACTACAGTCTAGATTACAGTCTAGAATCCAGTATTACACAATGACTGGGGGGGGGGGGTAAAGTTGAGCTCCAGAATGCCAGTACCATAATTCATGTAGCAGAATCCCATACACAGAAATGTACTAATGCATCATCATATAACAGGCCTAAAATTATGGTAGCTGAAGCTGGTATGTCATCAAAATACACAGACTGGCAACATAATGGCACGGTTTAAATTTTCTCAATTCAATTCAGAGCAAAGTTTACTGAAAAAAATTATCGAAACTGATACACTGAACTGTTCAATCTGACTTCCCAGTCAATTTAACTCTTGCAGTGGTGGTGGAAACTAACATTTCTTAATGCATTAATCACTGAGCGCAATGAAAAGATGGCTAAACATTTCTGCAGTAAACACGTTGCTATAAATGGAAACAGTAGATCTGAACAAGAGTTGTAGGATCTCAGACAACACAAATCATGTATTTTTTTTTTTAGCCAAGGTCATTGGCATTAATTAGGTCAATTTCTCAATAAAAACATTTATTCTGAAAAACTTGGCTTAGATAATAGTCACATAACACGTGTTCCACACTCCCTACACTTTTCATTCTTTCTTCATACACACAATTTAATTTTCTTCTTTATTATTGCTTTACCTTAAACACCGCAACATGTCACAACTACAAATTAGTACTAGCCTCACCATATTCATGTCTGCAGCCCTAATACTACTAACACATACCACTTCTCTCAAGCTCTCATAAATCAACTTAGCCCCAAAGTCACCCACTCTTCTAACTCACTATGAAATACATGCCAAGAGCTTTTGTCCCAGTCCCCCTTCAATAAACACATGACACCGAATGGCATTTGACCACCTTTATTGAACTTCCATAAACATAACTTTGTTAAACCATATTTATTAATAACACTAAAGATAATATAGCTGATTTTAATCACAGCATAAATATCCATGTAATGTTAATCAGGACAGTGTGACTTCAGTCGTCCTGACCCAGTAAGCAGCATCCATACCCCCACTCTCTTACTTTACTTATGCAGCAGCGTCCCACCACTCACTGCATTTACCATTTATTGAATTACAGATCCAATCAAATAACAGCGTCCTTACCTCAGCTTACTTATTTATCAATCAGCCTCCCACTGCTCACTTTATTTTCCAAACTCATTGAAATGAACATCCAATACCAGAGGGGGAACAGAAGTGGGCAAGCCTGTCCCTTTTCTACACCCACTAGCCTGACCAGGCTGTTCCCCCTCCCTCTTATCAAAATTTTCCTACCTAACCAACCCTAAAAGGAGGGCTAAACCAAACATCATTCAGTGTACAACATCCACCCTAAACCAAACCAGATCCCTATCATCAACCCAGTACCCTGTCATATAAATACCCAAAAGCTACCAGTTGCCTAAATGGGTAAAATAATCCAATGATCCTTCTCCAATACTAAAATAACCATAATTTTGCATAACTTCTGTACCTTAAGTAACTTTCATTTACTCTAACTACCAGTAATATCACAAGGAGTCCCAGAACATTACGTGCCAAAGTCAACATTGAATCATTAAACCCAACATTGTGTGAAACCATACAAGGGCAATTACCACCAGCATGCCTAGCTGTAACCTTATTTCCCAACCAGTGAATGTAATAACAAAATTGAAATTTCCTTTCCAAAATCCAACTATGCAATATAAGTAGAAAAATATAATAATCAGCCTAGCATTTGCTGACCAACAAACCACCTTCTGAATTACTAAAATACCTCCATCACATAAAGTGCCATATAAACTATAATCCCATGAATCTCCATTTCCCAACACCAACCCCTGCAACAAAAAACTATCTTAATAACCAAAACCTGTCAAACTTCACATCTATCAACCTGCCCCACCCTTGACCAATAAACCACTGATCAAGATTTGGTATGTTCATTTAGCTTAGTCACCCATGCAACTACAGTAACGTCCATTAAATCCTCCCCTACAACAAAACCTATCTTGCCAATAGCCAAAGTCTTTCAGTGTTCACACTCTTCACCTACTCAACCATCCAAACGCAGAACAGCTGAACAATAAGTAAGTGACTTAACCTTGTCACCCATGCAGCTACAGTACTATACACAAATTATTAACCCACACCCAAAATGACCCAAGTAAATTGGCCAAAATGCAACTGCATGACCCCAAAAGCTTAACATCCTTAATCTGCTGCTATCCTTGGCCTCCTCTTAAAGCTTTTATCCCTTATGATACCTATGCAGCTGGTAAAGAATTGAAACCTGGCCTACATCTGCAAAGAAACCCAAAACCATGCCTTGCATATGCCTTCTAACTTCCACGACAATAGCAAAGCACCCAGTTTCTGACATATTCTGAAAGCACCCGCGTACCTGCAATGCTTCCTGAAACCCGATCTACAAAATTCACCCAAAGCACAAAGTGAAATGGTCCACATGCCACTCTGTCTGAAAAAAAAAATAATAATAATCAAAAACACTTTAACCTGGTATGTGACATTATCAGTACCTATTTGAAGGACAAATAGGTCCTCCTGAAGATACCACACTTTTATAACAAACTCTGGCATCCCGTCAAGAACACATCAGTGGCCCTCTACAAACACAGTTTAAACAACTGGAGGGGGAACTGTAAATTCACCCCAAGGTTCCACCCATCTCCCTCTTGGATGAGAGTAAACGGTGCAGCATGAAAAAGCAAGAGTTGAACCTGGTTGGTTGATAAGAGCCCTTCAGCCATTAGCCTAATAACTTCTTATGCTCCTATGCATGTTGTAACTCTACTCCACTTGGAAGAACCCCACACTTCCCATAAACAATCGCAATACTATTTTACACTGCCCCAAACCTACCTCTTCCTCACTTACCCCCCACACTACCCTAAACTGCAGTAACTCCCAAACCACACCAGCTCTGATGTGTCTTAATGAACATTGAATAAAGTAAGATTACCTTCAACCACAGTATGCGCAACTCAACAACCACCCCAGCAGAATCCGTTACCTGTCAAGTCCAATTAATCCAGGCCAGTGATTGCTGCTCATTCCACAGACCGCAATCTGTGACCTCATCATGCACCACTCGGGTGAGTGGGACTTCCACTGCAACAGCCTCCATCGCCTTTAGAGTCAACTTCCTTCAGGCCACCAACTGATGCCCACTCTACACTTCCCCATCTGTAAAAGAGAGGAACATGTAAATTCTTGGCAGAAACATAAGCAAAACTTCTCAATGGCAACATTAAGCACTACCAGGGGCCTACCTCATTCATCAACTGAACAGCCACTACACTGGCCCACAACCCCCTTCCCCAAGAGAGTGTGTGTACCACATACTAAGTAATGATCATTTAGGGTTGTAACAGTGCATGTTCTGAATCATTGTTTCCTTAAAAATACCTCTTTAATATACCCATCCCACACACATGTACTGCATCCTGAGCATATTATAAATTACATTGTTCTGAAAGGTACTGTGCTCACCAATTAAACCCCTTCATACCTGTGGTCTCTAAGCCCCTCCCCCCCATGACACCTAACTAACGATGGAAATGAAGTCCCTCACCCTCTGTCTATAAAGCAACCTTATCCTATACTCACCCCTTACTGTCTGGTTTAAGGAAGCTATCAGGTCTGGGGAGTCGACATCAAGAACCGTGCAGAGTTTGTAGACTGGCCCCAGATTATGAGGTAAAATTCTGCCTATGCTGCTAATTTCTGGACAACAGCAATTGTCCGTATACTGCAACTAGCAGTAAAAGTGCATGAACTATATGTCTCAGCCACTTAGAGCAGCACCACAGCAGTAAGAACACCAAGCCAACCTGACCAACAAAAGGCCCTAAAATCCCCTATTCAACTGACCATAACAAAAGGAAACCATGAAACAACATAAACACCCCACCTGAAAAATCTGATAACCATTTAATAAACTGCTAAAATAAAAGGCCCTACCTTACCAAGGTGAACTAAGGACAGTACTGAAGTATTAGAACTGCAATGTAATGCAAGCCCTAACTCCACTCTTAGCTTCATGTTCGTGCCCTAACTGGCAGGCATTCGGGACCGAAGTTATCATTTAAGTGTCCCTTCTGCCATGGGTGTTTTCTGAAGGGTATGAAGTCTGTGCTCAACTGTCTGTCATTTCCTAACCAGAAGCTTTAATGATTTGCTTGTCTAGAGGAAAAACAAAACAAAAAAAAAAAAAACACACTTGGGCATTGCTCTTACAAGCTCAGGAAACAACTGGAGCAAGAACCTTTAAAGGACCCACAGTCCACAAATTAAAAGCCTGCCACCATCCCCAACTGCAGTGTCCAATGATCAGCAACCAGCCTACCTGATAGACAATACCATGACATGGACCACCACAACACCCAGTTCAGACATACTGCGAAAATCTGAGCACTTGCAAAATTCAGTGTAATTGAGAAGCAAGCCACCCCTCATGAAATAGTTACTGCCACACCGCACAGGCACAAGGGGTATATGTTAAAACAAGCTGCAGCCCACAAGCCCCTCTCATACTCTGAAAGCAGGACGTCTGTGCAATGCAATAACCCGAAGTGGGCCTAAGTCCACTCCTGCTAACCAATCCCCCACCAGCAAAGTCAGACGGCAGTCATCAACACCCTAAATCCACCCCCCCCTTTTTTAACTCTCTTATATAACACGACCATGGATGTCCAAACCAAAGGACTCAGCAACAAAGCTGTCCCAGCGAAAACAGAACCCCCCGGAGCGACCTCCCAACAAAAGTCTGCCAGGTGCCATAAAGCGGTACAACCTAAGGCTAAAATGACACTATCACTGTATGAAAGGAAGTTACAGTGCTTATGTATATGCAAGGACTGAGGAGATGCTGTAATGAAGGTCAGTACAATGATACATTGAGTGATGTTACTATATCGCATGGTGGTCAAAGCTATAATACTAAAATCTCGCCAAAACAACTTTACCAACTATTATATTAATATCTTATAAAACAAATTTACATATAACTGCACAGATTACAGAGACTGAACTCACACCAACAGAACAAAGGCAGGAGAAGCTGATAAATAAACTACAAAAGAAAAATGATGCACTCCCATAGCAACCGAGAGCAACACAGTAAATACTCATGTTAAATACCAAATAAACTTTAGCATACCAGCCTACCTGAGCTTCTCAACACCAATTAAACTTATTTCCCCCCAGCGTCTCAAATGTGAGTCATGACTCCCCCTGAAACAGCTACATAGACAGAAAACGTGACTCATGGAAGCAGGCACTTAGATGGATAACACCAATTGTTTTTTTTTATGACAAAAAACATAAACTATTACGTTTACCTAATTAAACCTGCAAGACCACACTGAAAGTTGCCTGAAATACTTACCTTTCTTAGGCATTTCATTTTGTTTGCACCAGTCTGGACCATGGAACCTTTCTTAGGCATTTAATTTTGCTCGCAGCAATCTGGACCGTGGAAAGTATTTTCCAATGTTACTCATGCCCTTCCCCTCTACCAGTAGTCATTTGTGCACATGCGGGATGAATGGCCATCACTCACTGGCCTCACAAAGCCCACGAATAAGCTCCGATGAAGCTGTAATAGTCATCACTCTCTGCCTTCTAAAAGCCTGTGAATAAGCCCTGATGAAGCTGTATAGAAAATTTAGACAGAAAATGAACTACAACCAAAGCTAGCATTCTTTTAACTGCACTCTGCTTGCACTCTGGTAAAAAAAAACACTTTATCCATGTTATCAAAACTCCCTAACATAGCCAAGCGATGAAGCTACAACATTTCTCCCTTCTCCAGTAAGTCACTCACCTTGTATCACTAAGCCCCAAGGCCTACCTGATCTCCAAAATACTTAGACTTCGTCTTGGATGTAACACTTGACATAGCAAGTTCATGCCAAAATGTGGATTCCCCAGCCAGCTACAATTGCATACATTCTTTAAGCCCCTCCCTACCCTTATCTCATTTCTTCCCAAACATCCCCTGTTCCCATTTAACCATTTCATCACCCCTACCCTCTTAACTCCTACTAATATATATTTATCTTACCTCCCCCCCCGAAGATGTCCCCGGACAAATGGGTTTGTTACCAAACCTCATTTCAAAAATATCACCTAGCCTAATTGAACCAAATGCTCTTCACTTTTCTCAGCAGAAAATTTCTGTCTTCCTCCATAGAATCCATTTCACAATTTCATCATACCTTACTTTAGTGTAAAACACTCACAACAACCAATACCCACCTCATCTGCTCAACCTATTCAATGTGGTGGCATTGGTCTCAGTTTTGGACCCCCTCAGTACTTCCCCTATCCTCAATCTCCTCTTTCAAAAAAATCTGTTAATATTCAACTTAAACATACAAAGCATTTGCAACAAAATAATCAAATTTCATTCCTGGCTAACTCAATTCTCCCCAGATAAATTAGCTGTTAATGAAAACTGGTTAAAACTGCACCTCAAAGACACCAAAATTCTGCCACCAGGATTTAACATTCTAAGAACTGATAGAATCAATAAAAAAGCCGGAAGGGGCCTTAATTTATCCTTGCACATATACAATTCTACCTCTCTGCAAACCAATTCCCACATTTAATTATGCTGAAATTCTCAATGCAGCATTAAAAGCAAACAACACCAAACAACTTTGTATTGCAGTAGTTTACATACCACCAGGCCAAAACACCACTATATTTGAAGACATTCTTTCACGAATGTCTGAAAACATCTACAATGAAACAATAATCATGGGAGATGTCAATATCAATTGGAAAAACTTATCCACTGGCTCACCAGTAAACAGTACCAACCTCTATGGGTTTACACAACTCATCACCACCCCTACTAGAATACAAAACAAGAGAAACCTTGGTTCTACTCTAGATTGGATCCTTGTCTCTGATCCCCACAAGTACACAAATTCCAGTATACTTCCTAATTTCTTAAGTGACCACCTACCCGCATGAACTTATAAAACTACTCTCCAAAAGCCCAAAACAAACACCCACTAATTATCACATTAATAACAATGTACTAAGCATGCAATCAGTCTTGAGTGACTTGGGCAGCAGGTTGATAGCAACCTGAGTTTTGACCACCATGTTGCCTCCATTGTACGGAAGGGCTTTCTACATGGCCCACCTCATAAATAAGGGTATTTCATCCAGGAACAAGGAGGTCATAACATCCCTGTACTCCTCCCTTATCAGACTCATTATCAAGTACAATCCCCCCTTCGGCATGTACCTTGTCAAGCACATGCAGCAGTTGGAGAGACCACACAGGCTCCTGACCAGGAAAATCCAGGGTCTCAAACACCTATCCTATACAGATAGGCTAAAAGCCCTGTTCCTTTACTCCGTCTCATACAGACTGCTCAGAGGTGACCTGTGTCTGGCATACAAGGCCATTTCAGACCCAGCCTTGATGGAGTTGCTACATATCCATAGGGCAAACTCCACTCATGCAACCCACATGCAAGGCCTTAACCTGGTCTGTGACATTAATAGAACTTGTTGGCGGGATAGATTTGTGTCCCAAAGACTCCCCCGTCTGTGGAATATACTCCCTCTCCAAGTTGGACACAAATAAAATGATAAACCAAAAAAGGGACAAATCTCTCCAACTAATGAAACAGCCGGTGAACAAAGCCAAACTAGAATAAACAAAGAAATACACCAGCCATACCACAACAATGAAATTTAATAGTGTTATAAGTGCTTTCAAGAATCAACATCTTCATCAGACTCAGAATAAAAACATTCAAAGATTTAAGTAATAACATCAATTAAGAACAATAACCATTTAAAGACACAGTATCAACAACGCATTCAAAAGTGCATACATAAATTATAATGGACTTGAAAAGTCAATATAGCTTACCTAAAATACTGGTCAAAAATAGTAAATAATTAAAATAAAATATATATAAAATATAATGATCCTAAAATAGTAAAATAGTGTTGCTACAACTTAATGCTTAGGGGGCCTAGTCTTTAGAAAAGGTTTGAGAGACACCTTATTGTTTTAGCCAGGGGATTTATCAACAGAAAACAACATAATCCATTTCTGCTCAGCAGCGTCAGTATAATTTTTTTGTTCACCACCTCTCTTATTATTAGCTAAAATCTCCAGGACTAAAAATTTAAAAAAGCGCTTACAACACTATTAAATTTCGTTGCTGTGGTATGGTTGGTGTATTTCTTTGTTTATTCTAGTTTGGCTTTGTTCACCGGCTGTTTCATTAGTTGGAGAGATTTGTCTGTTTTTTGGTTTATCATTTTATTTGTCTCCATCTTCACATGGCAGAAGGCAACATGGATACTTTCCAGTTGGAAATGGTGTATAATCCAAGTAAGAAGGATAAAAATGAGCCAAATAAATGCTCACTTGAATGCTTTAATGATTTATTGAGTGCTACCAGTAATCCGTTATTGACTGTAGGAATACAGACATTGGATACTATTATAAAGAATGATTCCGATCAGTATGACAGATATTTGATTAAATGCAAAGATTTAGAGAAGAAACTACATGGGTTTAAGTGACTCCAATGGCAAAGTTTCCATTTGGAAGCGTCGCTTAAACAAAATATAGTACCGAGAGGACTAAGGGTCTTGACTATGCCCAATTATGGGTAGACCTATCCAGAAGTACTTAGACAATGGAAAATAATTAATCTTGAATGTAGCACCAGATACCTGTAGCTTTTAACTGACTTTTTTCAGCCGCATGAGGAAGAACTGGCAAGAGAGATTATTTGTTTGCATAATGCTATCTACGATAGTTATCCTTCAGAAATGCTCAGTAATAAAATGGAAATTCTACATGAAAACATTCAGGGCTATGAAAGGAGATTACAAACTATCAAAATACGCAAATTTCTCAGAGGTTTTAATGATTTTAGACGTGGAAACATGTTTTCTTGTGCCAGGGAATGATCTACCATTAATAACGTATGGCGAGATGTTACAACTGATCTAGTCACTGCTACCAACAATGAAGGGTGAGACCTGATAGGTCACACCAGTCAGCTGCCTTCCACTTCTGCATTTGCGGGTGAACAGGAGAATGCTTTGACATTGGAACCTACAGCAGATAAGCAGAGTACTAATATGATTCCTTTAGACCATGATCTGCTTAAGAAACAACAAGTGAATTCTGTGAACTCCTGGGAGGGTCTAGGAGTTAAAGCTGAAGAGCATAGGAATCAACGACCTATTATTAATGGCTCTAGCAATGCCAATAAGACACAAGCATTTAGTAGCTTGAGCCATTTTTTGTTGGAAAATCCCCTTCCCCATCAGGGGGACGATCGAGGAATCAGAAGCTATGGAGACCACAGAGTGCTGAAGGACAGAGCAGGAGTGGAAAGAGGTTCAAACAGGTTTAATTTTTAATATTTCCTCTTGTAATTTGACTGATGTCCAAAGGTCACTTCTTGACAGGGGCCTTAGTTTTGTGCTGACCAAGAAAGCTGTCTTGACTGATGTACTAAGAGACTTGAGACTTTTTGGTAGAACTCTAACTTTACGTGCTATGTTTGCTACAACCCAGACAGACAAATGTGTGTTTAAGAAGCCTAGTTTATACATTCCACCTAGTAATTCAGTTATAGATACTTTTGTTGAGGTCTGTAATAGACAGATTAGGGATGTTTTTGCTTCTAATGTATGTTCCAAAAAGTTTTTCAGCATGTCCAATTTTGAATATGCTGCCTTAAATGAACTAAAAGCTTTAACATCTATAGAGATCCGACCTGCTGATAATGGTGGCGGGATTGTTATTTTAGATAAAGATTCATGTATTAGACAGATGCATGTTCTATTAAATGATGAGACAACATATCAATGTATATCTCTGACAGTAGCTAAATGTATAATAGATAAGATAGCCTTTCTGATTTTTGATTTATTAATCACTGGAATGATAAATGAACAATTATTTGAGTACTTTTCAGTTGATCATCCTGTGATACCTATTGCATATGGACTACCTAAGATACATAAATGCCACCAAATACCTTCTATGCACCCAATAGTGTCCAGTAGGGGATGGGCCACAGAGCCCTTATCTATATACGTTGAAAGAAACTTACACCCTATACTGGACAGTTGTGAAAGTGTTCTGAAAGACACTAAAACCTTTTTAGAGGTACTTAGTTACAAATGGGCCTTTGTACAAACAATGTTATTTTGTAACTTTAGATATTGAATCATTGTTTACGGTGATTCCAAACCAATGGGGCATAGATAATGTAAGAGAGCTGTTATGCAGTGCAGGTATTAATCATCTGATAAAATTTATTTGCTCTGTACTTTATTGGATGTTATTTTGAATATCAACCTCTTTATGTTTGTTAATGACTATTATATCCAAAAGGCTGGAGTGGCTATGGGCACAGCTTGTGCCAATAGTTACGCCATCCTTTCCTTGGTACACTAGGAGCATTCTTTTGTTCTTTCCAATGAGATATTGGGAGGGTGGCCTAATGGTTAAGGTGTTTGCCTTACAAACACAAGGTGCAGGGTTTGAGTCTCACAAGGGATAATTGGCTAGGCTTAAAATGGCTCGCAAGGGCAGTTAGCTTAGTACTAATCTATGAACCTATGAACCTATATATAGTGACATATAGTATGGTATACAAGGTTTATGGATGATATTTTTTGCTGTGGCAGGGCACTGAATTTGAGCTGAATGAATTAATTTGATACTTAAATGGGACCACTGACTTTCTGAGATTCACACATAAGTATTCTATTCATGAAATTGAATTTTTAGATGTCAAAGTTAGTAGAGATCATTTGAATACTGTTAGAACTAGTTTATACAGAAAGTCAGTGAGGAAAAACAATTTACTGCATAACACAAGTATGCATCCAAACCATACAAAACGTAATGTAATTAAAGGGCAGGTGTTTAGAGCAATGCGGCTTTGCAATGATGATGATCAGTTGCATTCAGCACTTCAAAATTTGAAGTCTGAGTTTTTGGAGAGAGGCTATGATAGTCAAGTCTTTGATAGATGTTTTAATGAAGCTTGGGAGACTAGAGATGATCATTGTAAACCCTATTTTGGGGATGGACAAGTCACGAGCTCTGTTGATATTACAGAAGCTGTAACTACAAGAGTACCAAAACATGAAGGTGACAGTAAACTAAGGATGCCATTAACTTTTGCCAGCAATATTAATATATTTTGTGACGTCATCAATAGGAATTGAGGTATTCTTTCTAGTGTAGGTGGACTGAAGGATGTGATAGACAAGAAACCAAATTTTATGTTTCATAACAATAGATCCTTGAAGAGTCATCTATGCTATAGGTCTACTGATTTAAATAATTTGAGTAAGTCTGATAGGCTATGCACATATGCTTGTAGAAGTTGTATGGTTTGTTCATATATTCATATAGGTAGTAACTTTATACACCCCCCTCTTAGGTTTTAGATTCAATTGTACCCATTATGCAGACTGTAAGACGTCTAATGTTGTTTATTTAGCATACTGTGAGATATGTTTTTCATATTATATTGGTAAGACCAATAGACATTTCAAAGATAGAATATTGGAGCACTACCGAGATATTAAAAATGGTAGTAGTGCTCTGGCTATGCACAATAAGAGTGAAGGATCCCGACATATTTTTAAATTTTTAGTCCTGGAGATTTTAGCTAATAATAAGAGAGGTGGTGATCTAAAAAATTATACTGAAGCTGCTGAGCAGAAATGGATTATGTTGTTTTCTGCTGATAAATCCCCTGGTTTAAACAATAAGGTGTCTCTCAAACTTTTTCTAAAGACTAGGCCCCTTAAGCATTAAGTTGCAACAACACTATTTTACTATTTTAGGATCATTATATTTTATATATATTTTATTTTAATTCTTTACTATTTTTGACCAGTATTTTCATAAGCTATATTGACTTTTCAAGTCCGTTATAATTTATGTGTGCACTTTTGAATGCATTGTTGATACTGTGTCTTTAAATGGTTATTGTTCTTAATTGATGTTATTACTTAAGTCTTTGAATGTTTTTATTCTGAATCTGATGAAGAGGTTGATCCTTGAAAGCACTTACAACACTATTAACTTTTGTTGCTGTGGTATGGCTGGTGGATTTCTTTGTTTATTCAAATACAATAAATGAACTATTGACAGTGAGACCTGGTTCATTCTGAAAAATGAATTTAATTGTCATTGCCAGCTATGCATCTTGTACAAAAATATTAGATGGTAAGCCATATTTAATTAAGGTGAATGTTTTAACTTTTGTGATTTTTAGATGTCAAGAATTTATATGTTATTGAAATATTTGCTACCCTTATTTGAGACAATCCAAAAATAATTGGTATAAATATTTACAATCAGTATAATTTCAAGATAATGCTTTATGCAGATGATATCTTCCTCATGTTAAATAATTCACAATCAGTCTTATTAGAATTAGATTCTGTGATGAACCATTTCCAGAAAATTTTGGGTTTACATTTTAATAGATCTCAATCTAAAAATATGCTCTTAAATGAGAAGAAAGAAAGCACAATCAGATAATTACTACATTCTTGCTGAAAGTTCAGATTCTCTTGTTTATCTAGGAATAACACCATGTAAGTCCACAGAAAACACAATTGAATGTAATTATAAAAATATTATAAACTTAATAATTAAGCACACAAATAGCTGGAACAAGATTTTCATCACATTTTAAAGACAGGTTACAAGTAATAAAAATGACACTTCTACCAAAGGTACTCTACATATCTCTAGTTCTTAACTTTTCTTATAAAAATCAATACATTAAAGATACAAATAGATTACTAATGAAATTCATTTGGTTCCCGAAAAAAACAGAATAGCTTTTCTACATCACATTAGATCTTGGGAGCAAGGAGGAATTAAATTCCCGGACACTGAAAAATATATTAATGCATCCATATTTAAGGTTATTTTAAACTGGAGAAATTCAAATTATCACTCTAGTTGGTAACTATTCCACCTACCTTATTAATTAATGAAAATGCCCTGTTAGCCAAACTTCCATTGTATAATTATATTTCTTTAGAAAATGTGTTAACTCCGATGCTGATATTAAGACATGGTTTGAACTGTTAACCCCCTTTAAAATTACAAGAAAGTTTCCTGATAAAATACATCTCAATGTTCTAGATAGCTATATATCTCAATGTTCTAGATAGCTGGGAATCTAAGAACATTATATGTTAGTATCAATGCAAAAATTATGCTAAAGTTTTAGAATCTCAGTTTCTTAGACAAGAGCATGATTTGATTCCTCAAAACTGGTTAATTCTACAAAGTTTTTTAACTTAATCTCAAGAGTTATGCATAATATCTAAAAAAATCATCTTATCACGAAAGACCAAATATAATAACTCTCATGTGTGAAATTTTACATAATAGCTTCACCAGAAATAACATTATTTCAAAATTATATAAGATATTAATTGTTTATAAGACTAGTACAAATCAAAGATACAGGAATTTTATATTCAAAGGCTGTTCTTTTCATTTCTCATAATGATGAAAAATAAACAATTTTGTTATCCATCAAGCATACTTCATGGTCTCATTACTGGGGTATTTTGCTTGGAAATATCTTTATAGGGCATTTCTGACACCAAATAAGATAGTTAAAATCAATAATAGCTCTAACACATCCTGCTAGAAATGCTCAGAACATACCAAAGCTGATTGGGTACATATTTTGTATGATTGTCCTAAATTAAAGGGTTATTGGAACAGCATAGATTATTTTCTCAAAGCATTATTCACTGATTCCTTTTTATTGTCCAAATCATTAGTTCTTTTCAATGCAAATGAAGGTTACTCTTTGAATAAGAATAATTCATATTTACTATGGTCAGTACTTGCTGTCACCAGAAAATGCATTACCAGAAGATGGAAAACTAGCTTCCCACCTGGCAATCAAAGAAACGAAGACCAATGAACTTAGAATCTATGCAAACACATTTGTTAATAATCCTTGGACAAACGTTTCAGCACTTATTGAGACTTTACCAATGGACCATAATGCTTTCTGAATTGTTACTTACACTAAAAACCTGTGTATTTCAACTGTGATCTGCAGTTATGTTTCAGGCCTATGTACATATTGTAAATAGCTTTTACTTTGTTAATATTTTGTCATAGAATGAGAATACTGTTGTCATTTGTTGTGTCTTATTTTTCTTGGAAAATTTAATAAAATATTTGAACAAAAAAAAATGTATATGTAAAACAGCATTCATGGTTCCATTAAAAAAACACAATATTGACTGTATCATCTTAACTGAATCTTGGTATATGAATAATTCAGTGTGATGAAATGTCCAGCAGTCTACTGTGCTGTGGATGATAAGCAGAAAGAGAAGGATTAGAGGTGGTGTGCAGTTATACAATGTTAATAAGAACACTAGATCTTATGTCTCATTGCAGATTACAGTAATTTTATTGCCTCTGTAGTTATTTTTAAGTACATATCTGGATGTTAAATTTTGTTCAAAAAGTAATTTTTGAATATTTCAGAATTGTTATTGTTTTTGTAAATTGTGTTATTATAATTAAAATTATTGATTCAGTGAATAATTGCTTGTTGATCATAATAACAAATGAGATGAAAAAATGAAATAATATGAAATTAAATTGATAGGCTTTTTTTTCACTAAATATTTTTTTATTATTTCAAATAAGATGTCTTAAACATTACATGGAATAAAGATAAATAACATATTTACAATTCTAAAACATTACTAACTTCAAACCATTATATAACTATTTACATTAGTGTCTATGCAAATAACATTAAAATTCTATATTATATAAAGTTAGAAACATAAGATGATATATCTTCTTCGATCTTTTCGAGTATTTCCAGTACTTTCATCCAAGAGTAATAGTAAGAAGTAGATCTTTTAGTTCTGTTCTTCACTGTTAATATTTCCATGTGAGCAACTGTTGTTGTTAAAGTCTCAAATTCCTTGAACGTAGGCGAAGCCTCGTTTTTCCAGTGTATAGTTATGATTTTACATGAAATTGCCAATAGTGACCATAGGATTTTAGTGTCTTTTTTTGGTACACAGTTTGGAATAGGAGAGTTGAATAAAATTAAAGACTTTGTTAATTGAAAATTATCATTATAAACAGTCTGAAAAAATAGCTAATGGATTTCCAGTACATATTGAGACATATACATTCATAAACAACATGCTGCCAATCTGCTTTTATCTTGGTATGGCATCTCCAACATTGATCTTCAATAGAATACATTTTGGCTAATCTATGTGGTGTATAGAAACTTCTGTGTAGATATCTCCAAGTGAATAATTGCCAGTATTTTGATAATGTAGAAAATGTGGAAGATTTTAGAATATTACTTTTTTCTTCTTCAATTGGAGGATGGTTGTTTATTAAAGTATAATAATCCCAGTATGATTTTTCATGATAGTTTTTTGTTTT
This sequence comes from Protopterus annectens, assembly GCF_019279795.1. Taxonomy (NCBI): domain Eukaryota; kingdom Metazoa; phylum Chordata; order Ceratodontiformes; family Protopteridae; genus Protopterus; species Protopterus annectens. The sequence continues at coordinate 431,055,262 of NC_056734.1, read as the reverse complement.
TTTAACAATTTTATAGATATTAGACAAATAACCTGTACCCTGATAAGACTGTTTTGTGATAAGAATAAGGTGTTCAATGAGTTTTGGAGCTTTATGTCTAACTGAAGGCTGCATTTGTTCTATTTTATTTATAAGAAAATGCCTTAGATTTTGTAAAAACAACCAATTGTCTTTATTTATATTATAATTATAAATTATCTGTTCCTTTGTTAGAATTTTCCCTTTCTCTATAAGTTGATGCCAAAAGAGTAATGTTTCTTCTTTAAGTATATTTATTTTAGATATTTGGAATGTATCTAGAATATTTGGTGTAAAAGCTATAGGGAAAATAAGAAAAATCCAAGAATTAATATTTGGTATTTTGTTTATATATGTTTTGAACACTGAAAGTGTAGAGCTTATATAGTTTGATGGCAATTTATTAATATTATTCCTTTTCCCTAAAAAATAATCTTTTAACATCCATATAAGGAGTGATGGTATTATTGTTAAGTTGTCTTGTATATGATTATAATTGATTTCTATGTAAATCTGCTCATGGGCTTGTTTCCATATAGGTGTGTATAAATTATTTAACCATAGTGTTATGTTTTTAATAACAGATGAGGTAATATATAAATCAATATCCGGTAAATTAATTCCACCGTCTTCCCAATCTGGCAAATGTTTATTTAAGGCTATACGGGGTTTATTTGGAAACCATAGAAAATTTAAAATTACTTTATTGTATCTTTGAATAATATATTTGGGAGGTGGCAATGAAAAATTTTGTATTAAGTATAATATTTTGGGAAATATAATTATTTTAATAAGATATAATCTGTCTGCTGTTGAAAAGATATATTTATTCCAGTAACCAATTGTTTGTTCTATTTTGTCTAGTATTTTATTATAGTTAAATATTAGAGAATCTGTTAATTCATTGAGTAGATTTATTCCCAGATATAATAATTTACTTTCTGTTACTATATATTTGGAAAATCTTTTGTTTATATTATTTTTTTTTTACAATTACAGGGCATAATTTTAGTTTTGTTTTCATTAAATTTTAAGCCTGAAATTTTGAAATTTATTCATGGAGTTAAATAGAGGATTCAAGGACTCATTTGCATCTGAGAGAGTTAATAGTATGTCATCAGCAAAGAGTTGGATTTTAAGGTTTAACATTTTATTAATACAAATGCCCTTTATGTTATTGTTTGATCTGATTTGATTTGCAAAGAGTTCTATGAGTAATGCAAATAACAATGGTGATAAGGGGCAACCATGTTTAGTTCTCTTTTTGATTGTTATAGGGCCTGATCTATATGATCCCTGTTTAACATATGCAGTAGATTTTTCATATAGTATTTGGATAAGATTATTAAAATTAGAAGGAAAGTTATATTCTTTTAAAACTAGTGAAAGAAAGTTCCAGTTAACCGAATCAAAAGCTTTATTAATATCTAATGAGATTACATTTAAATCTAGGACTTTATGTTTGCTATAATCTATTAATGTTAGTATTCTTTTAATATTATCTGAAGTATTTCTTCCTTTAATAAAACCTGTTTGATCTTTGTGAATTAAGAAAGGAAGAAAGTGTTTGATCCTATCTGCGTATATAGCCATAAACATCTTATAGTCTATATTGAGTAATGATATTAGCCTATATGAGGAACACTGCTTCTCATCTTTATCTGGTTTGATAATTGGGGATATCAATGAATATTTCCAAAAGGGTGGTATATCCAAATCTTTATTGGCTATATCATATACGTTTAATAATAAGGATATGGCTTGAATGGGTATTAATTTATAGATTTCTGGTAGCATATTGTCTGGGCCAGGTGCTTTATTTGTCTTGAGCTTTTTAATTTGTGATTTTAATTCTGTCATATTGATTGGTTTGCTTATAATGTCTATTTGTTCTTGTGTTAATTTAATATGAATATTATTTTCTAAGTACTTTTTATATCCTTAGTAGGTGTATCTTGAGTATTTATGCAATTATCAATGTTAAATTGGAGTCTGAATGCTTCTAAAATATCATTTAGTTCCGTAACTCTTTTGTTAGTATTAGGAATAAATATTTCTTTTATTTGCTTAGATTTAATTGTTTTTTTTTTTTGTTCTATTGGTTAAGTATCACAGGTGTGCTGAATTAGTAGAGTATGAGTTTATTTTTATCTTTTCTAAGTTAATCATAATCTTATGATGTAGCAATTCTGTATACTTCTTATTGATTTGTGTAAGTTCTTGAACTTGTGTAGCATTACCCTTTTGTATTTCCAGTTTCAATTTATCTGCTTTGTTTTGTAAGTCTAGCATATCTTTATTCCATAACTTCCTTTTATTTATGTACCAGGATAATATCTTCCCATATGTAACTGCTTTTAATGAATCCCAGACATATATTTCTGAAATATCTTCTGTGTAATTTATTTCTAGAAAGTTTTTGATTGTTTCTAAATAAAATTCTTTGAAATCTGTTAATGTTGTGATATAGGAAGGTATCCTAGTAATGGGATTTGAATAAACTGGTGTAAGCTCTATCTGAAAGACTATGGCATTATGATCAAATAAGGGACAATTTATAATTTTGACTTTGTCAATTTTTGTTATTAGGTCATTGGCAACATATATTCTATCAATTCTAGATATAGTTTTATATCTATGAAAATAAAATGTGAAGATTAGTGAGTCTGGTTCTGCAAATTCATTTATATCTTTTAAATACAATGTATCTATAAATTTTGATAGTGCTTTAGAGATAGGTTGTTTTCTTCTTTTGGATTTAGAATCTGTATCTTTTTCATTCATTATACAGTTGAAGTCTCCTGCCAATATCAGGCTACCCTTAGTTAAATGAATTATCTCTTCAAAATGCTGTTTAACTGTTTTTAATCCTAGTCCTGGAATCCAATATAGATTTACTAACATATAGATTCTCTTATTTAAGTCTATTGAAACTAGACAAAACATACCTGATGTATATTGATGAGTAGTAATTATTTTAGGTGTTATAGTTGATTTGTGAAGTAGTATAGCTACTCCTCTTTTTTTTGTTTTGTATTGAGAGTTTATTAGTACTGTGTAATTATTAATATTTAAGTTGTTTATATCTCTATCTAATACGTGTGTCTCTTGTAAAAAGACTATTTGTGGTTTATGTAAGTTTATGTACATGAATAGGCTTCTCCTTTTATTACTATTATTTAGACCATTAACATTTATGGATAAACATTTCATTTCCTAGTTTTGAGTTTGTTTTATGCGTGAGTTTATGTAAATATTGTTTATTCTTAGTTCCACCTTGGATACAGAATTCACAAAGTTTTTCTTGTATGATTTTTGCATGTTTCTGAGTGACACCAGAGTGATAGAATAAAAAAAAAAAAAAAAAAACAAAGAACTTCCAAACTTGTAATTCTTAACCTTAAAAACCATTCCCTATCGCTATGAGGTAATATACCTCTTTGTTTGGTTAGTGAATCTAACCAAACAAACTTTCTACCCTCACAAATAATATTTGGATCAGTTTCTCTTATCCTCTTAGTTTTTAAATAAAGATAATTGAATAATATATTAAGATAATCTAATCAGCTAAAATATATACATATATTCTTTACTCATCTTATTGTAATTCAATAATACTTATTTCTAATCAGGTTTCAAAAAGGTACAAATATTTAGATTAAGGTAGTATCATTTCAAAATAATTTAGGGTATTAATAAACATCATGTTAAAATCTATAACTGTATATTTCATACATTTGTTGAAAACTATTTACTGACATTACTGTATAATACAATACCATTGTTGTGCAATTGTTTTAGACTACTCAAGTCCAAAACCAGTGTTTAAATTAGTATTTGCAAAGTCATATTGGAATAAAAACATAAATAGTTCTGAAACCACATCATATTTCATGTTTAACATAAACTGAAATGCAATACAATGTGCAAGTATATTAATATTTCTTTAGTAGACATTAAATATGTTCCTCTGATTGCATTTTTCAGCTTTTCAAAGATAATTCCCATGGCTGGAGACAACAAGATCAAAATGTAGACATCTCCCTTATCCAACAGATTACTTATAATGTTGTTACTTGATTGAGTGTTTTGTTGTTAACACTTCTATCAACTTTCAGAGGGACTCTGTATAATCAAAATTGACACAGTACAGAGGTAAAACTACAGTGCACTTGACCACATTTTTAAAGCAAACATCTATGTATATCACATATTAACTCTTACAGCTTAGACTGACACTTAACCAGTGAGTTTATCTGCTGATAATAAGTGCTGGAGATATAATTTTGACTTGCTTAACACCAGTAATTTAATCTTATGACTGAATAAAAGTTTAGCATTAAACATCCGGAGCTTCTCATTATAGTATTTAAAAAGTATACTGGAGAACATATCAAAATAATGGAAGCTGCTAAGATTTAAACTATTATGTATGAAAATGTTACAGGTTAAAATTCCTAACCCATTTTGCAGTAAATAGACAAAATGTATTTAAACTATGGGGTAACACCTTTATTACATCAAAAAGGTGTTTAAGAAGCTTGTTTTTCCTCTAACATCAGAGGATAGCTATGGTGATCCATGCACTGCAAGAGTATTATTTATCCTGGTAATTGCTTTATGACTGTATATAGAAATATTTAATTCAAATAATTAACTGGCATTACAACAATATTTCTCAGAAAAGTTGTTTTACAGTTAATGACTAGATAGAACGCATCATTGAGAGGATACATTTATCAAATGTCAAGTGCTTTAGCTATAATATAAGTGTCCCCTCGAATTAATCCCCAATGAATTTACTGCTTACTAAACTTGCAGACTAATATTGGTGTCTTTTCATGTAGTCATATTGGAACATGAAAATACAGGTCTGCTGATTAGGAACAGTCAGGCTCTCAACTGCTAGACAATACATTTGACTGCAGAAAGGTTTAAGAATTATGGTTGCATTGTTAAGCATTTTTGTTTACACTAACAGTAACATGATATACCCGCATACACTAGTATTGTGTCATTCTTGATAATGTAAAAAGCCAGGTAATATTATAAGAAGGGTGAAGCCACAGCCAGGTAATATAATAAGAAGAGTACAGCTGCAGTCATTATTCAGATGAGCAAATAGGAACAGCATGAGCCATCTAAGGATGGATAGCTCGTTGAGTACCTGCCACAATGTATGTTCATAATGCATGGTAACTTAGTAATAAATTAGGGTGTGGGCTAAGCCTCTCCCTCTTCTACTCAAATTAGATTTAATACAATATGTGTGTAGAACACAGATGCTTCGACAATGTTCAAAGCTATATGGGATATAAATATTGTATAATTGACACATTGGGTTAAATCCACTGTTGTTATGTTACTTATTATAGTTGTTTATATAATTATTGCTTTTACTTTCTCTATCTAGTATATTATACTGTTATTTAAATGTTTGATTTGCTAAATGTACATTTAACCTTCTTGTTGCATCCCATTTGTCCACTTGAGGACATATTTTGGTAGCAGGACATTAGTAGTATTTTGTAGGAGCACCAGTGTGGGAAATGGCAATTTTCCTTAAAATAAACCTGTCAGTTGCTTGACATTTACTAGTTTCTTTAGAGAATTTGTAAAACAGCAGTGATTTTATTTGCTGATGGTTAATTTCTGCTCTTTAAACTCTGCTGTATAAAACATAGTAAGGCATAGCTAAAATGTCTGGAAATCTAAACTGACAGAAAGACAAGCAGATATATGTCCTTATCTATCAAGGTGCTAGAAGACATCAGTAGCCATAAGCTGAAAGTGCTTCAAAAATATATATCTGTGTATATTTATATGAACCTCTTATATTATTTACGTTTCCTTAGAAGGAATTTAGGTTTCTGTATCTTTAAATGTGAACCTAGCTTATTTCCTGACTACATGTCAATTTGACAGAGTCAGGGGATGGCGTACACAAGTAAATGCGATAAGCAATATGCAACTCAAGTTTCTACTGATGTTTGTGGTTGTTAAATTGTCTCAAGAACCAAGCGGGAAAAGGTATGTGTTTTTTCTTTTTTCCTTTCCCTTCTCTTACTTGGTGACAAACTCATGTAGTGTGCACGCGAGCACTCTAGTTTGCGGAGTAGTGTTCACAACTATCAAACTTTGCATTTTAAACATGCTATGCCTTATTTCTCTACAAAAGAAAAGACAACAGGATATCTAAGCTAGTCACAAGCATCTTTCAACTCCGGATGCCACAACACACCTGACTTATAGCCTCAAAATATCACTTAAAACATATTTTTTCACTGGACTATATCAGTATGTGCATATGGGTCAAAGGCAGAACATCTTTTAAGATTATTTAAAGTAGTCTTATGATACATCCTAACTGAAATACTTAATTTCAAAAGCAACACATTTCTGCCCAGCATTAGCATTTATCCAAACAGGGACACTTTTAACTTATAAAAAGTAATGTTGTCAGGGATGTAATTGTTAATAAGTTATATAGCAGCCATTACTATACCTATTAAGCAATATAACCATATACTGATTAAAGTATTATAAGTTAATGAAGATTTTATAAAAAGAAGAGAAAAAATAAAAACAACAAAACACAAAGAGAGAAAATAAAAAAATAAATAAATATTTGGGAACATTATTATGCATTGATTACTCTGATTAAGAATATGAAAATAATAGATGGATAATAATGAAAAATAGAGTAATGTTTAAATTATGCTTAGTATATTGATGTGATTTGAGATAAATGTATTTACATTTATGCTAATTTTGACATTTAAAGTATAATTGAAAACAGTACCTGTTTAGGTGTAACTTGAAGACAGTAAGAACTTTTCTTTTGTTGTTAGTATTATTATTTAGATTTTTACAGAATATAACATATGTAAGATTATTTGTCCTTTAGTTTTTTTTTCTTTTGCTCAACAGTTTTCCAATTATTTACTTCAGCATTTCTTTTCAGTGTAGTTATTGTCCAGTCCATAGATTCTTCATGTGTTAGGATGTTGTTGTTGGTAAGGTATTTTATTGCTGAATCTACTGTTTCAAAGAATTTTATTCCATTTGGTAGAAAAACTCTCAGTCTTGCTGGGAATAAAAGATGGACTTTCAGTTGCTTTTTCTTCAAGGTTTTTATTATTGGTAGAAATTCTTTTCTTTTTGAAACCACCTTTGTAGAATAATCATTGTCAAATCTTATTAATGAATCATTGTATTTGATGGGAGAATTTGCCCAAGCATTTCTTAATATAAGATTTATCTTGTGTAGAAAAAAGTCTCACAATTATAGATCTCGGCTTGTTCTTACCCGGAGAAGAAGCATTTGCAGAAGCTGCTAATGATCTATGTGCCCGTTCTATACCATATGAAAGAGCTTCAGGTATTTTTGTTACATCTGGTATCCAGGTGGTAAGAAAGTTTATCATATTGTCCCCTTCAGATTTTTCTGGTAGACCATATATTCTAATATTATTTCTTCTTGTTCGATTTTCCATATCATCAAGCTTTTCTAGTAAATATGTGTTCTGTTGAAGTAAGAATTCAGTTTGTTGTTCTTCTATTTGGACTCTAGTGTCAATGTCACTTAATGACTGTTCAATAAGTGATATCTGTCCTTTCTGCTGTGTAAACATTTCTTGAAGCTGTTCCAGTTGTTGTAAGCACTTTTCTTTAAAAGTATCTATTTTATTGTCCATCTTGTCGATTTTTATTGTAAGTTCCTGTATATTTGTAATGAGAGACTGCAGATCTTTTTGAGAGAAGATTCTTGTGCTGTATTCCTTAGATGACTCATGCTGTAAAGCTGATATTGGTGCTGATTTTCCAGTAATTAATTTGACAGGAATTATTCAAGTTCTGACAATAACATTTTTCTTATAGATGCTCAGAGTTATTAGAAATAACTTAGTAATAAAAATTTCTTCAAATTAAATATTATTTTGTAAAATTCCTGTCAGGAATTGTATTGAGGTAAGAGAGCTGAAATGAAGTGCAGCTATCAGTTCAGCATCCTAGCCACGCCCCCCAAATTGATAGGCTTGAGTATAGTGAAGACATTGATCACTTCAACATGATTTCAATAAGAATGCTTAAAAATGATTAAATTATGCTTCTCATTGCTGTTTATTTATCACCATATACTTGTATTGTTGATCTGAACAATATGGAATTAATGGTGATGTTTGCAAAATCTAAAGAAATTTATGAAGCAGCTAGTGTTTTTAATTGCAGATGTTTGCAGGCAGCCCAGAATATAATTGGGGAAATATCTTGGGAGTTGTTTCATTTAATTAATAGACATATACTATATTATTGTTCTGGGTATGCTTCTTTGTTTTACTTGGCTTTAGTTAATAAGGATGGCCTAGTATTGAATTGTGATGTTATGTATGAAATAATCACTGATAATTTACTAGTTTTGGTAAATGTACCTCCAAATAAAAATATTGTACATGATTCTATGTGTAGAAAGAGATGATGTGCAAAAGCCGATCATAAATGTATGTCAAGAAACTACCTAGCCTAGAATGGACTTATATTTTCCAATCTGTTGATGTTAGCATTAAGTTGCCCTTAGTTAATGAATATGTTAATACAATTGGTAATGAGGTTTTCTCTTGGTTGATGTGGTTGTATCTAAGATGACAAGGCAACAGAAACCTTTGATACTCCAGCAGTGCTTGGTTTGCTAAATACATAATAATATATGAAATTGCCTTCCAAATTACATTAAAATTACTTTAGAAAAGGTTACAGTGCTTGCTTACTGTGATCACACAGTAGTCTGGTTTAAATTAAAGACACAGACCTATTAGTCAAAATGATCTATATTCTAATAGCTATAGATAATGAATTTACTATCATCTTTTCTAGCAATTCTCAAAATAAATCAAATATTAATATTCCTAATTTTGAAAATGCATTTTTTTTCAGTGTCCTTGTTTGCAGTAGGGCAAATGTGTAAGGCCATTGGTACTACAAGAGCTAGACCTGTTGTTGGATACAATGGTATACATCTGAGATATATTAAATTATAATTGGGAATATCTTGTTTAGACTATTACAATTTTGTAATACAGTTATTTTGAGACATGAGTTTCCTCTTGGATGGAAGTATTCAATTCTTGTACAGAACAGAAGTGAAATTAAGCATTATTGTCCAGTCATACTCCTTAGCCTCTTTCTATTTTTATAAAACATTTTAACTAACAAAATATAGTATTTTAAAAGTAATCTTATATAGGATCATCAATATAGCTTCAGACAGAAATAATTAACAGTGACCATATGGATGACATTATTTAAAACAGGTATGACAAATGTGTGACTCATTTTTTTATAATGTAGCTACTTTTGTTGATTATGCTGAAACATATGATGACAGTAAATATGATTTCATTAAAGAGGCATTAGCTTTGCTTGAAAACATCTTGGAGATTCCAGTCTTATTTAAGTGGCAGAACTAGCATCATCAGAGTGAACAGTCATTATTCTCTGAATTTTCCATTTAAAGTGAACGTTCCTCAAAGGTCAGTGTCTCTAGTTCTTCTCTCATATCTGGACTACTAATGTATGTAGATTATTAGATGCTGCTAAAAACTGACCCTGGAGTTAGTATAAGTCAATTTGGGGATTATCATTTTGTATTTATAACAATTTTTTAAAAACATGGTTTACATATTAATATTGCAAAAGCTAAATGCATGGGTCTATTTTCTGAGCCACCATCAATTCACTTACATGGTCTAATGGCTTTCCAATGGCATCATTGATATCACATTAATTATGTAGCAGTTGAAAGTAAAGTTCAATTTTCGTTTTGAAATACAGAGTAAAATATATATGCTACATTAGTGTAGCTTCATAAAAAATACTGCTCGTGAGAGATTAGATTTTTTTAAGCAAGTCTCTGTTGACATCCCTGTTTGATTAGAATCTAGTGACATATTTTGGACATATACAGTTTTTTTTAAATTGACTGTCATTTTATTCTAAAATTAACATGTAATGGTTCATTATTAAAACAGCATTACAAAATATGTGCTATTTCTAGAGAACTTAACATTTAATTTGCGTGATGCTATATAAACTTTACCACAGCAACATCCCTATTTTATAGATAATTCTGAAATTCCCTTATTCCTTGATTATATGTATAAGTTAATTTTCACCATGCTCAATTCCTGTCTATAAGAAAGGTAAAACCACCCAATAGTTGGTTTATTTTAACAGTGACAAGTGGAGCACCACAGGGTTCAGTCCTGGGTCCTCTCCTGTTTGGTATCTACTTCTCTGAAGTACAGGCTAACACAGAAGGTCTTTAGCTAACAAAGTATGCAGATGACTAAAAACTAGGAGCCATAATCAAAACTCCTAACGATGTGGACATACTACAAAAGGGCCTCACTGAGACAGATGCCTGGTGTCAAAGCCGTGGCCTGAAGCTCAATGCCAAAAAGTGTATTGTCATCCCCTTTGGTAAAAACTCTATACCCATGAACTACCATAAAGCTGGTAGTCTACTTAATGCCAAAAAATGTGATAAGAGACCTTGGGACACAGGTGGACAGTAGTCTCTCCTTTGATAATCACATCGCCACAGTGGTCAGGAAATCCTTCTACATGGCTCACCTCATCACAAAAGGTTTCTCATCCAGAAAAAAAGAGGTCATTTTTCCCCTCTACTCATCACTCATTAGACCCATTATAGAGTACAATGCCTCTTTTGGTATGTACCTCACAATACATCTACAACAACTGGAAAGGCCACAGAAATACCTCACAAAGAGGATTAATGGCCTTAAACAGATGCCCTACACAGACCGTCTCAAAAAACTCCAGCTTTACTCCATCGCATATCGCATACTCAGAGGCGATCTCTGTCTAACATACAAAGCTATGTCAAACCCAGAGCTGTTGGACATGCTCCACTTAAAGAAATCCCAATCCATCTGAGCTACCCACTCTAGGGACCTAAACCTTGTCATCACAATAAACAGAACATACCAGAGGGATAGATTCCTGTCCCAGAGACTTCCCATACTCTGGAACAGACTACCTATCTATGTCAAACAGAGCTCCTCATTAGCACTCTTCAAGAAAAATCTTGATTGGATGGGAAATAAGAAATTCACCCTAGGGATCACTTCTGTGGCTCTGCTTGACAGGGGCACAGGAAAATAATTTTCTTGGGTGGCAAAAGCCAGGGTACATTTTTGGCTAGGCTTATACAGGCCCTAGGGCCAATAGCCTAGTATCTACCTCTAAACCTATGAACCTATAATATTTATCATCTAAGTATTGTCTACATGTTAATTTGAGCAGATTCAGTTCAATATGAATACTTTAATAATCTTGAGAAAATATGTTATATTTCATTTTTTCACTATTTTGGGTAGCATGCTTTTACATGTAGATTCATGAAAGCATGTTATGTAATTATTGTTTCTATGGCTAAATGAAGTATTTGCATTTATAAATGAAGGCTTTTAAAGATAAAGTTTAAAGGTTGAACTTACAAAGTGAAACTGCAAAGAAGAAGTCAGCAATATAGGATGTGTCTTCCAGTTGTGGAATTTGTGAGGAAAAATAAAAATGTGTGATTTATCTGCTTTTTAATATCTTTTTAATATCTTCAAATAAAAACAGAAACAATAGCTTTCTGACAACATGTTGTAGCCAGCTTACATGGCTCTTGGAAATCATGCCATTATGCCTAGCAACATGATATAATTTCACCAGCCGCTATATGTACTGGATATAAAAATGGCTATGAGTTTAACACAAATATTATAAAACAAAAATCTCAAAGTCACATAGCAGACAAAATTAATATTTAATAAAAATATTATTATTCATTAAACATTCATAGTGCAAATGTTTCTGTCCAGTAAACATACCGTTATTTTCATTAATTATTTATTTGGCACATCTTCTGACAAGCTTGTCTTGGAAATCATACCATCATGCCTAACAACATGATATAATCTCATGGGCAGATGTACTGGAGATAAAAATACAGATAGTGAGTTTAACAGAAGTATTACAAAACAAAAAACTAATATTTAATAAATAATGTTATTATTCATTAAACATTCATAGTGCCAAAGATTCTATCCAGTGAGCGTACTATTGTTTTAACTACTTATTTATTTGATGAATCTTCTGACATGCTGCATCCTCTTCGGAAATAGAGAAACACTCAAAATATTCATTGTTCCAAAAGCAAATAATATTTTTGTGGTGTATCATGACCAGATGGCATGGATGGGGTTTGATTCCAACAATTGTGAACAAGTTGTGAAAGAATAACCAAACTGGCATCAGAGGGATGCACTCTTCAGTCACACTAGTGGTTTCCAGCAGGTGACAGTAAAAGAAATAAAGTGCAGGCAAGTCTAATATATAGGTAATTCACAAAAATGCAAGCTATTTATAAAATAAAGGGAACATGCATTGTTGTCTATGTATGGGTTTTCAACATCTACACCCAGTCTAGACTGCACACAGGTCTTATATAGAGCTTTTTGGACTAGCACCTAGGGCCCTTTGTCACCACTGTTTTTAGAGACACACAGTATTTTTCAGTCTCACTACCCATAGTAATTATTTCTGAAATAGTGTATTATTTACACACTCACACACACACACACACACACACACACACACACACACACACACACACACACACACACACTACCTAGGAAGGCTGAGTATATATCTCCATTCCCTCTCAGCTTTCTCAGTGGCATGGTAATATTTCTACTAAAATAGATTTGGCTAGAGATTCAAATACACAATTTACCAAATAATTCCTGTTTTAGCCAACTATTGAGATTATAGTTCACTGGTAGTAGAGTTGAGAAATGTAGCTACTTCAGAAGGCAAATACCGTCACTGTTCAATATCCCACTGTATGATAATAAATAAATAAATATAAAAATAAATAAAGAAAGAAAGAAAGAAAGAAATGCCAGCCATGATATATTGAAGTGAATAAATAAACTTCACTTAAACAATAAAATAAAGAGGAGTGAGAAAATATATAAGGAATATCAAAATAACAGTCAGCTCCACATCCAAAGGATGTAAAGAAGAATCTGATCTACAACAAATGAAATATCCCAGCTGTCTCTTACTAGAGAATTACTGGGCCTATCTACTCCAAGTTATATAATACACAAACAAATGTAACTTTTGACATGGTTTACATGAAATTACCAACATTTCTCTCTCTATGACAAAACAAGACTAAGTAAAGTATGACTAGTCACAAATGCTTATAAATCTCAGTTCCTTGTTTCTGTTCATAAAGCTTAAGGCTAATTATATTATGTTGTTCCCGTTATACAGAAAAAAAATCATCAGCTTACATGAGATTTTTGCTTTCTCACAGCAAAAGTAAATAAACAACTTTTATGAACAATGGAAATGTTTCTAAGGAACAATGGTTTCATTATATATGCTCTTTCATACATACAGAAAACAACAGACTAATAGTAATGAAGAATGTAGGTACATCTCTTAACAGTTTGTATATATGTATCTTCATCCTTTCACATTTCAGGAGAGTTTTTCCTTTTTAATTTCAATTTACTTGCATTTTATGACTTGCTAGTGTTCCTAAAACAAAAAGTTACATTTTACATTTTCATTGTGGTTTTCTGTATTTCTGTTCCATTCATTTCCATTCTCACAATTACTGAGAAAATATCCCAAGGTTGCACATATTGTGCTGATGAAATGTATTCGCTAGGTGAGATAAGAGAGATAAAAATAAATCTTTAAGTTAGTGTTCTTTAGCTTTAAAAAGCAGGAAAAAGTAAAAAAGAAAATCCCCCAGTACCATGTCATCATGTCACACCCTTCATAGCTGCACTTTTGCAAAGGCAAGGCATGACACTATGTCATTTTAAAAGTCTTATTAACATATAAAATCATTTGTTCATATAAAACTAGGGCCCCGTTAGCTGTTACACACCAATGGAATTTTATAAAAGGCAGAAGCAAAATGCACATGCTGTATTCCATTTCTTATTTTTACATAAATACATACATACATACATATATACTGTAAAAATGGGCAATAATATACCAATATACCAAACCAGTTCTTCCCATAACAAGTGTCCAAGCTGTTCTTAAGATAGTTAAACTAGTGCTTGCTGTAATGTAATTTGGTAGTCTATTCCATACATCAGCTACTTTCTCAGAGAACTGATTATTAAAATTGTCATTCCAACGAACCGGCTACATAGCATATCCAATGATTCTCTACTACTTTTTGATAACCTCAAACATTTCCCAGAGGTAGTTGTTTCTAAATGCCTGATATACCTGAATAAGGTCTCCTTTTAAATATCTATATGAGAAACTGTACAATTTCAGATATTTTAGTCTTTTATAATAACTTAAATTTTCACATCCATGATTCCCTTGATATAGTTTCCCTGTACTTTTTCCAGTTTATCCATGCTTGTTTTCTTATAAGTTTTCCATATTGTTATTTCATACTCAGGTTTGAATCTAATCAATCCATCCATCCATCCACAACCCCTTTTCCCATTTTTACACATGAAGTCAGCGTGTCACTTCAACAGTGAAAATCATCTTGAGACAATGGCCTATTTAGAGTTGCCAATCCACCTATCACATGTCTTTGGAATGTGGGAGGAAACCAGAGCACCCAGAGGAAACCCACACTAACACAGGGAGGACATGTAGTGTCCACACAGAAGGAACCCCAGCTGAGAATCAAAGCATAAAACCTCTTGCTGTGAGGTGACAATGCTATACACTTGACCACGTCACCCTAACCAAAAAAACTCTTGTTGTGCATGAACCAGGGAACCTCTTACTTGCTTGAGTCTACTATAGCTAACAAAGAATGACTTCATCATTTCTGATTTCCTAGACTTTATAAATCTTTTTATATGACATATATTCCTGTACCTACCAATAAATAATTGGTTGATATGATTAGAAAAACTCAAAGCTGGATCTATTTATATACTGAAGTCCTTAAATGAATCCACATTTTCAGTCACTGTCTGCTGTATTCAACTTTCAATTTATGTGTCCCAAATCTCATATGCTTAGCTTTTGATGCATTTATCGGCATATTATACTCCATTACCCAAACAGTCAATTTACTGAAATTCTTTTTCAGGCATGCCCCATCTGTAACATATGTAATCAGTACACTTATTTTCAAGTCATCTGCATACAGATGGTAGAACACCTCAGATGACAAATATAGATCTGAAAGATACAATCTAAATAAGTATGGGCCTAGGACAGAATCCAGTGGGACACTCTGACTGTAACCTTGAATTTCACCTGTCCAATTGCTGTATGATACTTGCCATGTGCTATTTGTAAGCCATGCAGCTATTCGTCTTATGAAGAGTACATTGTTCTAATTTATTGATCAGTGTTTTGTGTTTGACCCTACCAAATGTTGGAGTTATATCTATATAAATTACATCACAGAACAATTTTACATTCATAGCTGTTATTATATTGTTATGGAACATCATGTTACAGGTGGTAATAGATGTATTTTCAAAATATGCATGCTGCTATATGGTTTCAAGTCCCAACCTTTCCAATTCTGATAATACTTTATCCAGTATAATAACCATCTCCATTATTTTTCCCCAACATGAAAGTAAAAATATAGCTCTGTATAACTCTGGGTTTGTCTTACTTCCCTTTCCCTTAAAGACAAGTTTAACAAATGCACGTCTTCAGTCATGAGGAATCTCCCCATATTTGTACAATCTAGTAAATAACAGGTATATAATGGTACTGTAAGTTCATACCAAAGTGCTCTCATGTCATTATTAATAATTTTGTCTCCTCCCTGTGCTTTGTTTGGATCCAGTCTGCATAGTTCTTTCTCAATATAGTCTAATTTCATTTCAGTATCTGGATAACAACAGGACAATTACGCAGCATCTTTGTGGAGCCAAACTGCTTTGCATAAGATATTATAAACATATTTATAATCTGTTGTAGCTGAGAACAAATTTTAGGCTCTTCACACAGTTTGTGAATGTGTACGTCTTTACTACTACTTCTTATGCATTTACAACATGGTGTCCTACTATGCTCAATATATTTTTTCAAATTTTCTTCCATCTTGTCTCAAAATATATTAGTCTTTCTGTCCAACTTGTTTATTTCAGTTTACAAAGTCATAGTCCAACCACTTTTCTATTTCTTATACTTCTTGTCTCTCGTATGTTGTTCTTATGGAAATACATCATTCTAACATTGTTTGTCTAGGTCCTGATGTTCAAGATATTTTTTTGCATTCAAACAATTTCTCTTTCAAAACTTTTTCACCTTTCTTCTGTAGTATTTCCACTGAATGCAGTACTCTGATTATTCTTATATAGCAACTGTTTTGCTTCCATATAACATGTTACTAATTTTCTGCGCATTGGTTTACCTTTCAGTTTGGAGTATATTCCATTCCATGCTAGGCTTTTTTATAATCTGAAGTAATTGTTGTTCCTGAACATACATTGTAAATAATTTCCTTACTAATATCATTAAATCAATATTATCCCAGCCTGTTTCTGGTAAATTTAAGTCCCCAGCCACAATTATCCTTCCCACCTGTGTTTCGTACAAGAAAGGTATGAATTCCTCCAGGTCATCAGTACTTGACGTACGTGGCCTATACACTCCACCAAATTGTTATATATTTCCAGGAATGTCTTTATTGTCACAGTTGCACAATCTACAGTATCGATGTTATCACTGAACATGTAATAATCACAGGTCTCATAACAATCTTTAATCCCTATCTCAGCACCTCCACCTGATACATTAAAAACATTTATACTCTGACAGAACTGTTTTCCAGTCACTGTTCTTTAACCATGTTTCACAAACAATAACAACATCAATCTTATGGAACTGTAGTAAATTTTCCAATAAAAACGTTATTATTAATGCTCCCAGCATTAACAACCATCAGGGATGCATCAAATGTTGCTATCTGTGAACTATTACATTTTTGACCTAGCAAAAATGTTGCCGTGTTCTTGTCAAATATTGTAAAATATCTGCTGTAAAATTTTTCTTACCTGACCTTGATGTGTAACAAACATTAGATTCAAATGCTCTACATATTTCCATTGTTTTAAAATGGGACATTTTTTTCTTGTAGGTATTTACCCAAAAGATATTTTCATTGGCAGTGATCTGACTCTCCTTTCTATATGTGATTTTTGAAAAATATGTCTTAACACCTGTACAAGCTATGTTCCCTGCTAGCAATCAGAGAGTACTTGTGAATGAGATCATTTGTACCAACATGAATAAAAACAGATCCATACTTCCTTATATCAAGGCATTCTAAGGCCTTTCTCACATCGTCTATTTTTGCTCATGGCAAGCGTAAAACTATTCGATGTCTATTATCTTCTCTGTAAATGTAAGTATCAGTTCCTGTAATAACTGAATTTCCAGTTACAAGAATATCTTTTCTGACCAGATCTAATGAACTTCAACTTCTAATGCAGTAATAACTGCTTTATCACTTGTCAGAAAGAAATGATCTTCACCACCATTATTGTCATAAAGCCCACTGTTTTCATGGCTTATTACATTTGCAAGCATACAGCTTTTATCCACCTGGCTTTTTACCTTCACAGCTTGAGCCATGTTGTCAACATCCCCTTCTTTTTTCTTATGGTAATGCTCTTTGACCCTTCCACATTCATTTTAATTTCTTCCTTTTCACCTATCCCATTCCATCTTTTCTCTACCTTCTCTTTTGGAAAATTATGACTTTTTCTGTTGACTGAAGCTTTTCTGGTTAAAAAAAAGTGTTATTCCCTGCAATCTGTGTGTTACATAACAAAACAGTGTCCTTTTTTGTATGTATTCCTTTGCTTTAGAGACATTAATCAGTTTATTTTTTTCTAGTTATTTGTTGTGAACATCTTCCTTCCTTTCTTTTTTTATTTTCTACTATATGCCTTGAATTCTCAGATTGCAGACTTATTCCAAAGATGTCAGTATCTTGTTCAATAGGGTTTGAGTGATCTTTACTGACAACAGACACTTCTTTCCTAAATACATTCTATTTGCTCTTTGCCTAACATTATTTACCTCATCAATCCAGTCATTATGCAATCATCATCAGTAAGTCTAGGTTTACTACTAATAATCGGAAGCATATCATCCAACTTTAGACATGAGGAACACAGATCACTAGTGTTAGCAAGTATTACCTTTAAATGTTGTGTGTCTTTTCAGCTTTTGCTGGTTAGGGGTCGACACAGCGGAACTCCGGTCCGCTAATGATTGGCAGCAGATTTTTTTATGGTGCCAAGTCGCCAGCCCAACGTCCAACCTTCAGCGAAGGCACACCCATTCACACATGTCTTTCAGAGGCCACTCGACCACGGGGAGGACATGCAGACTCCACACAGAAGGCACTCCAGCCGAGAATCGAACAGAAGAACCTCTTGCTGTGAATGCATAGCATTTAGTACACTATACAAAATAGTTGTGCTTTTGAAAATCATTAATGACATACTAATTTAAGGAATCCATGTTCAGTTACAAATTAATAAATAATTCTGAAATAAATGGGTAATGAAAATCAGTTACACACAATTCAAAGAGCTAAGTTATTATTCTGAACATACCCATTGGGAAAGTCACACAAAAGCCGGAATTCCTTCACATTCTGTAAGAATGTATGCAGTAGCTTCTGCTCACTATTGCTCACAGGCACACCTGTTTTTAACAGTAAACATGAATAGATTACAAACCAACACAGGACTGTTTCAGATAAATACTGGATTATCTACTTTGCGGACGGTGTGAATTTACAGCTGACTAGGACCCTTGGTATGGCTAGAGATTATCTGTCTAAAACCCACCCCTTTCTAAAACAGACAGTGAACATTAGAGGTAAAACAACAAAATATAAATCAAAGTAAATATTATACACAAGCTATCCATTCCTTCTTATGAACCATGAAAAACAGTAGTAAAAATAAACTGCAAATCAAAATATTTATTTTCTTATCAGGCAACTGCAAAGTCAATCACAGACCAACATACAATTGTTTACATGAGCTGTGGATTCTCCTCTCTGCTGTTTGTATGAATTTATAGCTGGCTTGGTGCCTTGGGATGGCTAGAGTTTACCTGCCTAAAATATAAAATATATCCCTTTCTTACAACAAACAGTGAAAATTAGATATAAAACACCAAAATATTAATAAAAGAAAATCTTCTTGTCTACAAGGTATTCTTTTTTTCCTACAAACAGTGAAAATGGTGGTAAAAATATAAAATATAAATCAAAATAAATTTGTTACCAGGCAACTGCATAGTCAATCACAAACCAACCCAGGATTATTTAGATAAGCTCTCTTGAACATCATCTTTAAACAAACAGCTGAAGCTTCAAACACAGTGATTCGATCAACAAAGTAATCACAATTTCTAAATACACCAAAAAACTACTCCATTAAGATGTGGCTCCAAAAATTCTCCCTGCAGAGTAAGACAGAATTGTACAACATAAAAAATGGATAACTATGAACTGTGGCATACTTGTATATTGACCTTTAGGACACTTACACAACTTTGCATATCATCACATAAATGGTTGCTCCTTTCATGTGTCATTGGGGGTGGGGCTTCTCCCCATTACACACACACACACACACACACACACACACACACACACACACACACACACACACACACTCAGATGCATATATATATATAATATATATATAAT
Organism: Protopterus annectens; assembly: GCF_019279795.1. Lineage (NCBI taxonomy): Eukaryota > Metazoa > Chordata > Ceratodontiformes > Protopteridae > Protopterus > Protopterus annectens. The sequence continues at coordinate 431,035,464 of NC_056734.1, read as the reverse complement.
CAAATCAAAAAACAGCTTGCGATTAACACACAGTTAAACTATCAAAAACAATTTAATGATTAGTGCATTCATCATAAAATATTAAAACATTATTTATATGGTCGCAGTTCATGAGAATGAATACTCAAAACTGCAAATGTTCTTTTTTTCTTGTTTTGCTGGCTGCCAGGTAGCTCTTTGTCTAAGCTTGTGGTACAGACGGTCTGGGAATTTGTCCTTTCCCCTCTGTTGTTCAGTCTCAGAGCTTGTATATATATTAAATATATATATGTATATATATATATATATATATATATATATATATATATATATATATATATATATATATATATACATATTTATTACCAGTGGGAGGGCATGGGTACTTGATACTAAAAGGTCACATAAAACGTATATTACAATCAGACATTTGTTACACTTACATGCTCCCACACTTACTTGTTCACCTAAAACCACTGAAACTATAAAACAAGAAGATGGCAGCAAAAGATCCTCATTTCCAGTTGGGTACAACAATTAAAAATATATTTATATATCAGCTCTATACTGATGCAGTTCCACTACTAACTCTAATATATGCACAATGGTTATAGTCAAATAGAGATACATTTACCATGTGAATGTATACATAGCCCTTTAATTTTAATGGTAATTTAAAAATGATGACCTACTATAGAAATTGGTTACTTTCATCAGTCCTTGACATCAAGCAGCTTGGGGTTTGCTTGCTGAAAATAAATTTAAATATAACTTTCACTATAATGCTAGTTTCATTATTAGCTTGGAAGTTTTTCTAAGTAATAGCAGTGCTTTAGCAACTGGTGTGTTTATCATTATTTTTCTTATAAGACTGTGTTACAAGTTTTGTGAAGTGAGCCTAACTGTGTTTTGTAAATACTGTTGACAAGAATGCTTATCTTTTCTTACATATGGGATTAAAACTGCTCTGTAAATGTTGTTTGACTCCTTGCCTGTTGGACTTGATCATGCCTGAAAAGGGTTCCTAGAATATGCCCCTACCCTGGTTAACAGTGTAAACTAGCAATAGTGCTACTGGTGACACAGTTTAGTTATTAATGTGCTCAACACCAGAAAACATGTATGTGACAGTGACTCATAACTATGTCAATGTTTGGGAACTAACCTTGTAAACATCATGGCTGACTCACTGGACTTGCCGTTAGGATTAATGCTAAGGGCTAGATTCCAAAAAATGTGGCAGTGTTACAGAAGGGCTCCACCAAGAACAGGCTACATTGTTGAACTGAAAATTGCACCAAGAATATATAATACACCAGTTAACAAATAAACCCATAGTATAAAGGAATTAGACAATGCAATAAGCAGTACTATACTTTTAGAAGCATAGCATTTAGCATGCCCACTGTGCATTTAAAGCTCCTGAAAAACAATATTTGGTGAAATCAAATGCATGTTTATAGACATGACTGTACATGTTGATCTGGTAAAGTGTGCACATGTTCAGACCTATGCTTTGAACTCTCAATACAAAAAAAACATTTTATTGTAAGGCCAAGTAACAATGACAGCAGCAGCATAGACAGTAGAGCTAAAATACAATTAAAAATATGATAGTGGTGTTTGGTAAGCTATGTGGGTTCACAATGAAGGCATTTTTTGAAACAGATGTAGAAATGGCAAGTAGAGGTACACACAGTAAGAAAAGATCAAACAAATGGTTGCATTTCTACAGCATTTTAAGAGATGGAGATGGTGAAAATATGCTTTTTTATGGAAAATAGAAAGGGACTAGCAGTAAACAAAATGTTATCAATGTTGCATGTTGAAAGGGATCACAAGCGATGTGACATATGAAAGGGTGGATATGTGCAATAGCGAAAGATAACAATAACTGAGATCTGGAAGAACACAAATGGATGGGAAATGCTGAATGATAAAGCAGTCATATACAGGAATACAGCCATATTTATCTGCCTTGCAAACTGCCATCCATGGTCATAGCCTGCTGTGTGAAGTCAGAGTTAAGAAGAATGTAGGTATACACAGCAAGGCATTTTTTGACCCCATTATGTGTATACTGTGTTAGCAAACATGTAAGGCGCAGTCATCATCATTGCCATCATCACCATCAACCCCCCTTTCTCCCATTTTCTACATGAAATTGGGGTGTAACTTCAGCTGTCACCAACTTTCAATTCATTGCCACTCTCCTACCTTCTACGGTCTTGCCTGCCATTTGCAGGTCTTCTCTCGCACAGTCCATCCCTCTCTTTGTTGGATGATCTTGTTTCCTTTTGTTTTCTTCCTGTTTGTCCCAAACTTTTTTCAACAGTTTGACTTCTGCTTTTCTCTACATGTGCCTGAAACATCATAATCTGTTCTCCTTGTTCTTCTCTACAGCTGGTGCTTCTTTTTTATGCTCCGATGTCCTCATTTTTTTGTCTGTCCCACAGTGAGCATCCTACCTCCCATCTCAGGCACTTCACATTGATCACCTCCAGTTTCCTCAACTGCTCTGCCTTCACAGCCCAGGCTTCTGTGCCATACAGTAGTAACTGGTTGCACCACTGGTTTATGCATCTTAGCTTTCAACTTCTTTGGCATTCCTCTGTCATACAATACCTCAACACTCTGTGCCAGTTGGCTGCAGGCCCTCTGCTTCTAGCTTTGACCCCCTCGTTCAGACTTCCCTTCTCAACAACTCCTTCCAGACACATGAAGCTGTTAACTTGATCCAGTATTTTCCATTCCACCTCCATTCATCAACTTCTTCTGATACCACCATTTGCTGCCCTTACAACTGTCTTATGTTATTCAGTTTCATCCCATGTGCCTTCAGTTCCATTACCCTGTCCTTTGCTGAAGATCTTGTTCAGAGTCTGGTTGCAATGCCACATTGTCTACATGAAACAGCTTTGTTTATCTATCACCTCTGACCTATACGCTAATGTAACTCCATCGCCAGTAGGAACAGCAGTGGGCTGAGAGCTGAACCCTGATGCATTCCCACTGGGAAACCCTCTGTGAGAATGAACACCATTCACCCTTGTGTCCGACAGTTCTTGTGCATAGCCTGCACTAATTCTACCAATGATTCTATGACTTCAAAACATCATGGGATTGCCCAAATTAGTTTTCTTGGGACCTTGTCATATGCCATCTCCAAGCCTAGGAATGTCTAGTTGAACTCCTTCCTCATCTCTATCTTCTTCTCAACCAACTGCCTTCTCTGCAAAGACCAGGTCAGTTGTGCTGCATCCTAATCTGAATCTGAACTGCCTAGTCCCCTCTTATATTCTACTACTCTGCATATTCATTTATCAATTACCCTCTCCAAAACTGTCATGCAGTGTGACAGGGGTTTGATACCTCCATCTTGCACACAGTTGGGAATGTACCCTTTGATCTTGTATTCTGGTACTAGCATGCTTGTTCTAAGGTCATCCGGGTTATGTTTTTCTCTCTATTCTGCTATGAGTACCCTCAGGAGCCACTTTTCCCCTAAGTCACCTAACATCTATATTATATCTGCAAGGACCTTATCTGAGCCTGCTGCTTTCCCTGACTTCATTTTCCTTAATGCTGTTCTTACTTTTCCTAGGATGGGCCTCTTTTTCTTTCATTGTAGGCAGTACAGTTTCTGTGATGTTTTCTTCATTCAGAAGCTGCTGGAAGCACTCCTTCCATCTGTCTTTGATATCCTGTGGACTGGAGATCAGGTTGTTGTTGGCATACCTTATGAAGGGTGTCTGATGACCATCTTCTTTATCTTTCTATCTTTGCCTTGCAGCCTGATAGAGTTTTATTGTGCTACCTACTGAGTCACTTTCCAGAAGCCAGTTGAGTGCCTCTGATACCGTGTTCTTTGCTATTGCAATGGCTCTTTTACCTTCTTTGTTAGCCAACCAGTACTTCTTCTTAGCCTGGTCCATCTTTTCTATCTCCTACTTTTCCCCTGCACTCCTTCCTTCTTTCTTTAAATGACTTCCTGGACTTCAGCATTCCACCACTACCTTTCCTTGTGGACCTTATTTCCATACCTGGCTTGCCTGTGTATCTGTACAATAGTTCTTACACATGCTGTCTTGAGGCACAGCCATTTTTCTTCAATTCCACTAATTTCCTCTTCTTCCTGAGGTTCTAAAGCTCTAAGTATTTCATTGAATGTTTGTGCTTTCTCTACGGTCAGCTTCCAGGTATTCAGTCTGGTCTCTGTTAACCTTAGAGCCATCTTTGACAACTGCTTGCAGCTTTATGGCAACACGTAGATTATGCTGTGGGATGACTGTTTCACTGGGGATGACTTTATAATTGCTGATTCTACCCCAGTCTCTTACCGTTCTAGGAGAAAGTCTACCTGAGCTGCAGGTAGGCCACTCTTGTATGAGATCCTGTAACTGTCTCTCTTGCTAAACCATGGGTTGGCCACCATCATGCCATTTGAAAGACAGAGATCTAGAATGGCCTCTCCTTTTTTATTCCTGCTGTCCCATGTGACCAGGCAGTCTTTATGTTCTGTTCTGTTCTGTCTGTGCCAATATGTGCATTCATGTCCTCCATTTTGAACACAAACCTCATATTATCCTGCTTTACCTATTAGGTCCTGTAACTGCTGCCTGAATGCACTCTCTTCCTTACTATCACAACCCTGCTGTGGTGCATAGGCTGAGATTATGAATAATGCCCTTAACCTAAACTGGAATCTGATTACTAATCCTGATATCATCTCTGACTGTCCTCTGAAGCCTCTCCCTCACCACAGTTCCAGCACTATTTCTAGTCTATTCTCCCCTGAGGAATAGACTCTGGATCAAAAGCCGAGTAGCTTTCCTGTACTAGTCTACCATCTTGTCTCCTGGATACAGAGGATGTTCAGGTTCCTCCTTACCATCAAGTCATCCACTTCCAAGCTGTGTCCTGTCAGTTAACCTTTATTGAGTGTGGCAATCTTTAGTTCATATTTAGCAGGTTGACTGGTTTTACATCCAGCATTTGCTCAACAAACTATCACATATAATCCAAACTGGACAACTGGACACTGACACAATGCCTACAGAAACACATCATATGAGCTGTACAAGCACAGGTCAGAGGTTTGTGGTATTGCATACCATTATTTTCACTCTATGCCGTAAACCAATATATACGGTGCATTTGACACATGCATAGCCATCTCAGCAGTGATTGTTAATAGCGTGTAAATACCATCTAGATGTTTAGATCAGTATTCCAATGCACTTATAGGGAAAATATCATGTAGACGCACTGCTGCCTGTTAAAGTCTGTTCAGTTGTTAATAGGCCTAGACATCCTTTGCGGAGTTCTGGGGGCCAGGTACTCCTGGGATCACATATGTACCTATTGCATCACATCAATGTCCTCTGAATTATATGTAGTGGCATCTTACAGGAACAAATTGGTATCCAGTTATACCAGATCCATTCCACACCATCTGGCAGATGAGCAGCAGCTATTCAGTTGGGACCATCTACTAGGAACTGCAAGACACCTTGACTCCTCCACCAGCATAATCTCAACAGTCAGCATCAAATTCCTCTTGTATGGTAGCCTGTTCTCAGGCGAAGCATCTGTAAGTGGAGACACAGAATTACAAACAGAAACATGTCAATATATCATAAGAATTGAAACAGGGAATTTAGTACTCAAAAACTGTGTGCAGGAACATTAGAAGATGGCAGACCAGGTGCAGCAGCCATGTCAGGTATATAACTTGGTATTACTTCTAATAATATCATATGCATAAATACATATGTATATTAACCAGAAGATAGGCCTGCACATATAACTAATTATACCACAGGCATGGCAATATTAACCTGACATAACTATTTTTTTTTTTTTTTCGTGTTATAATACCCATCTTAAGACAGTTTCTCTTGTGTAAAACAGTAGCAGAAATTCCCACAGATGCACATTTGAGATCATCAAGTACCTAAAAAGCTTTAACAACCCCTTAACTAAACTTCAAGGCATGTGTTACAAGCATTATACACAAGCAACAGTGCCCAACAGGGTGATTGTTACTGGGGAAATAATGTATACCCAGGAGTGATGTCACAGGAGGAGGGCCTCTTCACCCCCTGGAAGGGCATTGTTTTCCCAATAACACACACACACACACACACACACACACACACACACACACACACACACACACACACACACACACACATGCACACACACACACACTCAAGCACATATTACTTTTCTTTTTCTTTCATTTTTCTTTATTTACTTTTTAAATAATTTTCTCTTACTTAACAGCAAAGCACTGTTTAACAAGCATAACAAATTGCAGACATTTGTTTTTTTTTTTTTTGGTCTGAGATTTATGCCACCTTAATAAGCTACCATGTAGTAGTGGGCTTGTTTTTAGGGGGAATTAACTGCACATTAACACCGTACTAGAGAACGTTCATTCTCCAAACAAGGTTCATTGCACAGTTTGCCTGTTCTCTAATCAGGAATATCATATAAATGAAGAAATAAAAATGTTTCACTCATAGGTTTTACTTAGACTGCACTGATGGATAGTCGTTCCATGCACTGCTTGTATAATATCACTCCCAAAATAAAAAATGGCAACACTACTTAAGGTGCACCTTTCAGGTTTTACACCTCACCTCCCTGAAGGTCCTCTTAATTGTTATATTCCAAAGTCCTATTGCCAATATACTAACGTTGTATAGCAGTATATCCCTCTGGTACATCTCAAGACATTTGGTCATAAACACTATGTAACATCCCACAGGTACTGCAGTCAACAAGGGTTGTGACTTTCACATATGAGTAGCTCATTCCACACATCCATGAAGTACAACAGATAAATGAGCAGTGGTGATGAACTTTTTTTATCACGACAGCACATTCAAACCATGACACTGTGGTGTCCACCAGTTCTTCCCATCATCAGTTTTCTTACATGCAGTAACTCCAGTGACCCTAATTCTTCATCTCTACAAGTACAAATATGCTCACATTGATTATACAGCTGACATAAAAGTAAAAATCAATGCCAAACAGTATATTTAGAAGCTGACTTGCATTTTCTATATATGCCTATGCCATGTCAACCTGTACTACCAAATCCATGAATGCACAGGGATGCAGCTGAACAACATATTCCATACTTATCAATAAAATGTGAAGATATATATATATATATATATATATATATATATATATATATATATATATATGAATACAGTTCCCTATGTACTAAATCCTTCTGGTGGGTCTTGTGGGACGTTTTGCTGAGCCACGTTTCTTGATCACTCCACTGAATATTGTCATAGCTTGCAAACTTTCACCCCAGCGTGAGGAAGCCCTATTCTCCAGTAAAAGTTAGTAGCCAGATCAGGTCTATATCATGAAATCAAACTTCCAAAATGTCGAACACCATAAGTTCGAACTTGGAAGATCGAATTTGGATAACATCGAAACTTCAAAACAGTGAATTTTTTCCAAGGAAAAAATTTGCTGTTCCTAAAAACACACACATAACACAATCACACCAAACACCTTCAAAACCTACACTAAATCTAACATATGCCACAATCTATGCACTATCCTTAACCCAGCCCTAACCCTAAAGTCCGTCACTATCGCACACTTACCTGACCTGCACCCTAACCCTAAAGTCCGTCACTATCGCACACTTACCTGACCCACGCCCTAACCTTAAAGTCCATTGCTATCGCACACTTACCTGACCCGCGCCCTAACCCTAAAGTCGGTCACTACCCATTCGTACACTTAGCTTGACCTGGTCCAAAAATGCGGAAGCCGCAGAAATGGCCAACCGCATTCTTTCCCTGGGAAAGAATTTGGTTTCCGCGGCTTCGACATTCTCAACTTTTGAACTACCAAGTTCGGCCTTCCGATGTTCAGCATTCTTAACATTCGATTTCGCGATAGGAACCTGCCAGACCCTACCATTGACTGATTTAGTGAAAAAGGTTCCTCTGCTACCCAAATATGCAGGTCTTATGTGATTGCATTAGGGGTAGCATGGAAAATCCTTTTTTTCATCCAGTAAGAGGGCTTAGAATACACTCAAATGGCATGATTCAAGTGGCATCATTGCAAGTTTCTTGACCACCAGTATTACTGAGGAATAAAATGGATCGTCCATGATAAATGCTATTTGTCTGTATATCACCAAGCATAAGGAAAGTTGTTCATGCAGTGTTACATAATCATCAAATGACATAACGTTAGGGTGTGTTCTACACTCCAGTGACTGTCAGCATCTGTGCTGATTACCTATTACTCCCAGCCTCAATGCTTGTAAGGTTATTGCTGCACCACCAGAATCTGATGATTCCAGAATTTTAATTGCTAAAGTTCATGAATAATGCAAGGCATGATGGGATATATTACAGCCAGTACATGCAATAAAACTCTGAGATGTCACAGCTTACTTACAAGAAAGCCGGCTATGTAAAGTTGTCAGATATTAGGTAAGATCTTTTTCTGTCTGGTAAAGTACTATTATGTTACACAGTTTTACAGAGTTCAATGTTCAGTGCAGTATAACCTGTTAACTGTTGCTTTGTAAAGCATAGATACCTACAGAAAATTGTTTTAAAATATGGAATGTGTATTGGTGATGCTTGCCATGTAATACAGATGGCAAATGTATTCACATGTTTATGATCATATAACAACTTTGCATATTATAAATGTTAATATACCCTAGAGTTTAGTATATATAATATAGTGCATTGCATATGTTCAACATGGATGTAACTAGAGATTTAAGGCAGAAATGTTACAGTGTGTGTTGACATCAACATTTTATGGGATTAATAGGTGCTTTAAGGCAATTTAGTCCCACAACCATCAGTACATTGCAAATACCCACCCTCATACTGCACTCCTTTCCTCAAGAAGGGCTAGGCCAGTTAATCCCATGGAAATGCCTTGCCAACATCCATCCTCAGGTTACACTCCCTTCCTCAAGGAGGGCTAGATCAGTTAATCCCATGGAAATGGCTTGCCAATACCCATCATCAGGTTACACTCCCTTCCTCAAGGAGAGCTAGATCAGTTAATCCCCTGGAAATGATTTGCCAATACCCATCCTCAGGCTACACTCCCTTCCTCAAGGAGGGTAGATCAGTTAATCACAAGGAAATTGTGAGGGTACCTAGCCAGTCATCTAGGCCCTTCTTGAAGGATGATAATGTATTGCAGTGCATAAATTGCAGGGGTAGTAATTCCACAGTTATGAGAAGTAGTGCAGAATGAGTCTATCTCTCTGTTATATTTGATTTACCTGCTGGTTAAGATTTAGACCATGGTGCTGGTGTTTAAGCAATTACACCTGTGGAGATATAGGAGATCAAGGAAAAAAAGGTCTGTAATGGGATGGTATGAGCTCACCCCCTTCCAAACCTATATAATATATTTATAATATATAATAATGTAAGGTATATTGCCACTGTTTTCTATATCACATATAAACTGTCTTTTGGCTTTTCCCGGTTAGGGGTTGCCACAGCGGAACTCTGGTCTGCTAATGATTGGCAGTGAATTTTTACAGTGTTGAGTTGCCAGCCCAGTGGCCAACCTTCAAGGAAGGCACACACACTCACGATGCACCTACCTGCATGTCTTTTAAAGTTAATTCAACCATGGGGAGGACATGCAGACTCCACACAAAAGGCACACCAGCCGAGAATTGAACCAGAGAGCCTCTTGCTGTGAGGAGACAATGCTAACCGCTGCACCACCATGGTCCTAATTTTCTATATCACATATATACTGGATATATTGTCACAAACACATGGAATCAGTCGATATGTCTTTCCTTAGGATACTAATCAACAGCATTTATGCCAGGTCAGTTTAATACTGATACATTCATGCAGCATGGAATGATGCTTCTCAGAAAAGATGGAATGTGTTGAGAAAGTTTTCAATATCTGTATTTTTATGCCTTTTTACTGTCTTTTCATTCACTGGCATTCATTCAGATAGAGCCAGATACTTTCACTGTGTTGTGTTTTGACCATTAAGGACTCAATACAGACAGCAGAAATGCCTTTACAAAAATAAAGATCTCTGGAAAGCACTAAACACAGGGCAGAAATTTGAGTCTGATGGGTATGGATGGCCAAACTGCACACTCAGCAGTAATAACTTTACTGCTTAATTTGGGATCCATCTCCCAACTAGATGGCTGAAGATAGATGCCCACCAAATTGTAACATCACTGTATATTTAAAATATAGAAAACAGACAGTCCTCATGGAATAAAAGGTGCTGGAGGACAACAACACAATGTAGACAAGAAAACAACAGCACCCAAACATGGCTAAAACCAATGAAATTCGTAGCAGTTTTATTGAAGAGGTAAGCACTTTCACACATTCACTGTCTTTCATCAGACTAAATGTAACAAAACAACTCAACATTTAAATAAAGAGCATCATCAGTTAACCATTAAAAACATGCAATAGAAAACAAGCACTGGGACATACATTAAAACAACAGGATGTCATTTAAAGAGCCCCCTAGCTTTTAGGATAGGTTTAATGGAAGTTCTGCCATTGATGCCTGGAAACTTATCCGCCTGCATAGTAATAATCCAAGAGAGTTCACGGCTTTCAGTGTAGTTCCTAAAGTCACTCCCACGCTTGTCTTTAGTCAAAGTTTCAACAACCCTAAAACCAAAAATATGGTCACTGCCATATTCCATATAATGTTTGGCTAAAGCATTACACTCATCAAAATTATGTATACAATACAAGTGCTCCCTCATTCTCTCTATAAGGGAGCTATTTGTCTTGCCTATATAGAAGCAAGTGCATACCCTGCATTTGGCCAAATAAATGAGATTTCTACTGTGGCAGTCAGCATTCACTTTAAAACAATACTCATGATGTGTGGTCGGGTGAACAAAAGTCACTAATGGATCAATATGTGAGCAAAAATTACATCTCGAACAATGTGTCATGCTAAAAGTTGATATAGGCTTCACACTTCCTGCTGGTGTATACTTCTTATAACACAGTTGCCTCTTTAATGACTTCTTATTTTTAAAAGTGAACCTCAGATGTTCACCTACAACATTCCAAATCTGGTCATCAAGCTGTAAAATAGACCAATTATTTTTCACAACCTCTATGATACTATTGACGTCACTAGTGTAAAACAAAAACATAGAAAGTGCTTTGTTTCTAGAGGCCACTGTATATTTACTCCAAAGCTGCTTCTTAGCAAAAGTAGAATTGCACAGATATAGAAAGTCTGCAAATTGGGTAGATGGTACAGCGATCCCTCTTTCAAACCATACTCTAAATGCCAAGGAGGCCAATGTACATACACCCACTTTTTGGACTTCAGCAAGTTATTGCTTACAAAAATCTCATTTGAATGTCAAACCCAGTCTGAATTAGTAGGCCATTCTGTCAGTTAGTTCAACAGCTCAATGGCACTACTCAGTTAACACATTTCAAATAAATAATCCTTCACAGGATTATTTACTATTATTTTTGGATATTGCGAAGAAGGTCAAACAGAGCAGATTACAGTGGTTAGGGCACATGTGCAGGAAAGCAGTAAACAATCAGATGAAGAAGATTTAGGAAGGGAAGGAAGAAAGCAAGAGAAAACAAGGGCATCCAGCAAAGAGATTACTGAACTTTGTAAGAGAAGACCTGTGACATCAGGCATGACAGCTGAACAAAGTAGGAGAGTAGCACTGAATTGAGAAAGATGACAGCAGTTGACACGACACCCCAACTTATGTAGAAAATGGGGAAAAAGAAGGTTGATTATAATGAATGATGATGATGATGATGAATCCTTCACAGAGCACATCATATATAAGCAGACAAGTCTGTTTTTAATTGCAAGAAAAATGAAAAGACTGGATGGCAAAGTTTCTAAATGCAATATTTGGTCCTTAGAACTGAAGATCACTGCTAACATCTGAAAAGGTTGAACTGGCTTCCAGTCCAGCACAGTTCAACTCAATTTCTAGAATGACTTTTATTTTAACTAGTTAACTAGCGTTCATTCCCCTTACCTAGCAGGTCATTTAAATATAAAACAAAAGCTCCTATAATGTCAAAGCTTATGCTCAAAATGCATCCTATTTATTTGCCCATACACAGATAAGCAATACAGAAACCATCATTTCTCAGTCTAAATCTTTGGGAATCCCTTCCTCCATCCATAAGGAATTCACTTACATTTCCTATGTTTAAGAACAAAATATCATAAAATCACCAAAAAAATGTACAGAAGACCACTGTCTTCCTCACACTAGAATGCATAACCCCCTCACATATAAACTTTGTTAACCATCTCAGTCCTACAACTATACCTACATCTATAATCCTTGCAGTATTTGTTTTATCTTATATACATACCTGCTTAGCCAGAGCTGCCAGTTTTATACTGGTTTCCCCCAATCAGTGTCCTCCAGTCTATGCTGCTTATTTTGTACACATTGTTGTTGTGTCTTTCGGCATTTCCCGGTTAGGGGTCGCCACAGCGGAACTCCGGTCCGCTAATGATTGGCAGTACATTTTTATGTGCTGGCTTGCCAGGCCTAACGCACAACCTTCAATGAAGGAACGCCCATTCATGCATGTCGCCACAGAGAAGACGCTCTGAGAATCGAACGGGCAACATCTAACTGTGAGTTAAGACACAGAATAATTCACCACCCATTCATTCATGTTAATTTTCTATACACACTCTCCTGCAGACATACTTACTAAAGGTTCATGACAATCTTTGAGAAAAAATAATCTTAGAACTGTTAAACAGTTTGTAGTCATGCTTGTCTAATTTCTACTTCACTAGTGTGCATTGTTATCTACTTTCTGTATATGTTTCCCAAACCACTGTTTTGTAGTGCAGCTTAGGTGGGCCTAAAATCAGTCCTTAAGGGTAAGTACTTATCCCAGTTAAATCACACACACACACACACACACACACACACACACACACACACACACACACACACACACACACACACACACTCTCAGATTTATAAAATGTAAACTCAGCACCACATTTCAGAGTACAGGAAAACGCCACCTTAGAACTAAAAAAACTCTGTTTTCACTCTATCTTTGTTTTCTGAGGTATTTTAACACCCCAAAATCACTCTGACTGCTTCTTTTAGAATTTTAATATATTTTCTGCAAAATCACTGCCAATGGGGCTTGACATACCAATGTGATATAATCAAGCCTTTCTCTTTCCCATAATCCACTTCAAGTCTGCTTTATATGAATAATGCTAGACATCAGGAATCAGTGGTGTATTCTCATGCCATTGACATATAATGGGATTAGTGTCAGTCACTGTCATCTTATATACCTTATGTAACAGGACTGCTTCTTTTAATTTCTTGAATGGCCCTTATTTGTGTGTGTGTGTCAGAGCTTGTTTTACAGCATATTAAAGAGTTAGACAGCTGCAACCAATAAAATAACTAAATTGTAGACCTTTGTTCAAAGTACCTTTTTGTAGTCCACTATTTATTTATTTATTTGACATTTGTTGTCCAGGATAGTCCGATTGAGCTTGCACCCTTTTTCAGTGGAGGCTCATAGAGAAATGCTCCACAATAAAGATTATACAAATAAAATATTCACCAATAAAAATTATGCAAGTAAATTATTCCAGTACAAGGTATGCAAATAAAAACATGAATTGGTAGTCCCCTCCCCCAACATTTTGGTAAATAATTTGCTACTTTACAAGCAAAAATATCTTCTGACTTTTATCTAAAATTCTCAGACATCTTTGATATTACATTTAAATAATCTTAAAATGTAAAGTAGTATACACAAACATTTAAAATTTAAAGCTTAGCATTTCAATAATGTGGTGCTGCTTATATGAATTGGTCAAAAGAGGTGGTAATTACCTTTGAAACACTGACTGATCTAATTGCTCTGCTTTGCTATGAAAGGCATGGCTACATTGGGAACAGCAGTGAATTAGTGGTAAGTTCTCTTCCTGTCTGCAATAAAGACAGTGGAAACAGTTTCACACCATGTCTGTTTAATAGAACTTGCTGAGCTCCTGGCATCAGCAGGACTAATTACACATATAAGATTGTCAACAGTACCTGACTACAAATGTTTCTGTGTCTGTGGTATGTCATGCAGGCATAGACTAATTCTGCTGCAAATTACGTGAGAAGTTAAGTTAAAAAAAAACAAAGTGGGTAGTCTTTCCTTTCCTTTGATTTCAAGGCAAGGAAATGAAAGTTCTATAAAGAAGAAACGGGTTTCTGGTATCTACACAATACTGTAACCATACTGTACAGAGAAAAGCAACCTAAGGGTTGAGTTAATCTGTAGGAGAAGACTGAGTTTCCCTTTAAATATGTGCACATACAATAATTCATAAAACTTTACTGTCCTTTACATGTAAATAGAGTAGTTTAACAATAGCACACCAACAAATTCTTAATTAGCATGAATTTTGCATTGCAGAATATTGCGTGATCATGCAGAATCACTTTCATGTTAGAAACGCAGTTTAACATTATATCATTTTTCAGTATCTCAGTCTAGAAATCCTACTGTAGTTAATGCAGCATAAAACTGTGTAAAATAAATGTTTTCAGACATGGGTGTCTATGTACTGCTAACCCTTGTAAACTCTTCCATGTAGACTTTTCTAGGACTGCATTCTGGTGCAGCAAATTAAATATATTACAGGTAGCATATTTTATCAACAGTACAGATTCAGTGCAAAGTTTCTAACTGGTTTTAATAGCACTTGAAAGTCACAGTGAATGTTTTGCACATTTTCTTATCAGAGCAAAAAATGTGTTAAGGCTTTCCTTTCTTAGAGCTGTTGAAAAATATATTCACACATTTGTTATGTGTAATTACTATGGTTAAATGTGTTAAAGAATCCCCAAATGTTAATAATAAGGCAATCCTGGAAAATATAAAACAAACCTAGTTTTGTTAATCATTAATGTCAGAAGATGCTGTGAAATTCTTAGGTTATTAAAAGTGCTATGAAGCTTCTTTTAGAAAACTGACTCTGAAGCTTAACAAATACAAAGTTATTCCATTGCCAGAGATGGTACAAATTTGCTTTTTTTTTCTAGTCCTTACCCATTTCTTTACTTTTTTTTTAACCAGTCCATATCTGATCATCAAGGTTTCCCTCCCAGTTACTCAAGCTAATCACTAGCCCATAAATGTTCCCCTGGATCCTTGGTCACTAAGTCTGAGAGTACAGTTATCTACAAGTAGGATTAAGATTGTTACTTAAGTCCTAACTCTTCAGTTTTCTGGCTTTATATCATACCTCCATG
This sequence comes from Protopterus annectens, assembly GCF_019279795.1. NCBI lineage: Eukaryota > Metazoa > Chordata > Ceratodontiformes > Protopteridae > Protopterus > Protopterus annectens. The sequence goes on along the minus strand of NC_056734.1, from coordinate 431,020,151 downwards.
TGTAAGGACTACAGTAAGACAGACAAGGGGACTGTTGCACCTTGACAGTGACACTCACCCTATCTGAAGAACCACTCACACACACTGGACCAACATTACACTGATCTCTGTGAGTCTAATTTCTCACCATCGGAAAAAAAAACAGCAGTGGTTTCCTTCCCAGTATGTTCTCCAACATCTTCACGAGAAAATGAAAGTAGGCAAAGTCTCATAACTCCTATCTCTCCCCTCCACCCACCAGCTCCAAAAACTGTCTTAGCCATTCAGTGAGCTTGGATCATCTACGTTGTAGTTAGGGCATTATCCCTCTCTGTCCATGGAATGAATTATACCACAGCTTTACATCAAACCATGAACATACTTTAATTGTTGCATTGCTTGCATAGTCTTAGATGATAACTCATTAAGCATGAGCAGCTCTATTTATTTAGTTTTCCTTTTATTTTTTTGAGCCCCAGTTCACTGAATCCAGTCAAGGCCTTATACCCATTAGTCCCATTCACCCCTCAAAATTCCCATTGTCCAAGATCACCAGATGAGGAAGCAAGAGTTTGGAGTAAAAGCTTTCTTTCAGCAAGAGTAATGAACTTTTCTGTATGTTCCTAGTACCTCATCCTATATATTGGTCAGACAACAAGGTACAAATCCTTATAGCCACACCTGCTGTAACTGAAAGCTTTTACACATGATGTCTGACCATGTTGCTTGTGTACTCCATGACTGACTTATGCACCTAGAGTCCATAACTGCAAAAGCTGCCATACCTGACCACCATACAGGTTGAGTTCTACATGGCTTTAGTAACCCTATTTCAAATGCACTGTAATATATTTGCATTAAATTACATTTCTTAGCAATGAGATTACAAAAAGAAAAGTTGAATATATAGTCTGCTGTGTTTCTAAAATTAGTTTCAGAATATTTTTCCTTTTCTTCTTTTCTTAGCTACCTCAGCTTAAGCTTTCTAAAGAAGACTTTGTGTTCCTGCAGTCCACTACCTTCTCCAGTTGTTTATTCCATTTAATCACTACTCTTACCATCAGAAAATACTTTCTAGTCTCTAGGATGAACTATGTATCCTTAATCTGATAGGCATATCTCTTCCTCTTACTTTTGTCATGATTTGCATATTTTTAAATTGCCCCTATGTTTTTTTATATACCATGTCTTATTTTGCCTTCTTTGCCTGTGCTCATCTGATAATATATTTACCTAAGTAACCTCTTCTCATATCCTTTGTACTTTATTCCTTGTATTAAATTGCTAATCTTTTTCTGTATCTTCTCAACTAATGTGAAATCCCTGCTCCTGTATGGACACCCAAATTGACAGCAGTACTCCAGCTGCGGCTTGTACAGTGAGCCGTATAATGGTATGATATCCCTCTGTAACACATTCATCTAAGAATACTGCCTAGCATCTTACTGACCTTAGATACAGCTTTCCCTTTTTTTATGGCATTTTATTGTGCTCTTACTACAATATCTTGGTCTTTTTCCTGATCTGTGTGTTTTATACTGATCTTCCCACATGAAATTCCTTTTTGAGATAATTAAAGGGTTTCATATTAAATATGCGAGACCTGTAATTATGTCCCCCCAACTGTGAAAAGTAATATGAAAGTCCTAGAACTACAGCAAACCTCAAAACTCACTATAATGCTATTAAAGCATTTTAAGGGATGCATCCCCTGACATCTGCAGACTCCTACCACACACACACACACACACATACACACACACACACACACACATATATATATATATATATATATATATATATATATATATATATATATATATATATATAAATGGGTCCACTTTTAAATGGTGAAATCTCGACTTTTAAAATAACGTATCCACAACATTGAGATTTCAGTATCTCGACATTTAAAAGTGGTAAAAAAAAGACACACACTTAAAGTGTTTGCAATTAAATATACCAACTCTGAGATTGCACTACAATGAAGAGAACGGTAATGCTCCTGTTGTACTTACCATTCTCTTAACTGTAGCGCGATCTCGGAGTTGATATATTTAAGTAGGGGGTGGGGGTGAAGGTGGGCTTGCCCCCTGCAAACACTTTGTTTTCATTCATTTGTCTTTTTTTTTTTATTCACTTTTAAATGTCGAGATACCGAAATCTCGATGTTTTGGGTATGTTATTTTAAAAGTCGAGATTTCAGCACTTCGGCATTTAAAAGTGGACCCATATAAATACATATATAAACACATACACACTATGTTTGAGATTACTGTACCTATGGAGAATGGGTCTATTCCAAGGAACCAGATAAAATAAAGCAGAAATTTGGTATTAGTCTATGCACTTCTGTTTTATACAGTCAGTCTTGCTGTTACAAGTACTGAATTGGCAGTCCTTGCGGTTTTAAACATATTTCCTGAATTCAACTTTACTTGTTACTTCTCATTCCATTGTGTAAATCTTTCAGATCACACTGACCCCCCCTCCATCTTTCCATGGGATTTTGGCATTTACCAGATATATTGTTTAGCTTGCTGCTTTAATCATTTGAAAGTAATTTTGTCTACTGCAATGACAACATTGAAGAGGCTGACATTTAAAAATGGCAAGCAATGAAAATTCAAATTATTTTTTTACCACTAGCCCATGGGAAGAAAGTTTACCTAACAAGTGAGCATAGCCCTGAGGCTCAACAAGTACACAGTGAGGAAGAGCAATCATATAATTTGTGAAACTGTGACAAAAACTGAAGTGAAATAAAAACAGCAAGAAATCTTTACAAATCTTCACAGCAAATACAAATTTAAGTGAAGCCACAAACAAACAAACAAAACAGAAATTAATGCAATTACAAACTGTAGTGTATTCAGTGGATCACATTTGAATCTTCATATATCCGCCATTTCCTTCTGTGAAAAGATGAAATATTATGATGTCCTCATACCACCCATTTCTGCCAGCTTGGGTTTATAAGGGTATTTGGCAGGACATGGGAAGCAGTACAAACAGAAAAATAATCTTTCGGTTATTGTCTTTGGTTGTACTGAAAAAAATTAAAGAAGTTCAGGTTTCAGTTTTTTTGCACATAGCTGACGCTGTTGCATTTAAGGCTTTTAAATATTTTTATCTTTCTAAAGAATAACAGGCTAATTTGACTGCCAAGAAAAAAAAATCAGTGTTAGTATGAGCCAAAGAGAAGGTGGTAACCATGCAGCCAGCTTTTATTTCCCCAGAAATCAATGTATACATGCTAAGAAAGAGAGTGATGAGTTGCCTGATTAATTAGCAGCAGAAAGAATCGTCTGTGATATTAAAAATGACAAGGTAAGACGTGAACTATTGGCAGAATCTGTGGAAGAGTCTTCTAATTTGGAAAAAAATGTCTGAGGATTTCGACTTTGTAAAGATAAAACTAAGCTAAAATAATATTACCAGTGCAAAGCACAATAACAATGTTTCAAGCAATATGAGGGCAAGGAAAGTTACTGCTGTGCTTGACTCTGATGAAATTATTACAAATTAAATTTTTTAACTTAGCATCCACCATTATGTTTAAGATGTGGGCATCAGGACATGAATAAATGTGTCTGGCACTCATTAGAGAATTTAGGATGTGTGGTCTCTGAAACCAATTTTTCTGGTAAAAATTAAGAAACAAAAACCAAAAAGCATGTTTTGCAAGTTTGTTTGTGTCTTTCGGCTTTTCCCGGTTAGGGGTCGCCACAGCGGAACTCCGGTCCGCTAATGATTGGCAGTTGATTTTTACGTACCGGCTTGCCAAGGCCTGACGCACAACCTTCAATGAAGGTATGCCCATTCAAGCATGTCTCCACGCAGAAGACGCTCTAGCTGAGAATCGAACCAGACAGCGTCTTACTGTGAGGCGACAACGCTACGGCAAGTGATTGATGAAAATAAAAACTGATAACTCTGCATTAACTTGGATAATTGTCTGACTGACCCATGCAAGGTAGAATCAGATGATATATCTATAAATGCTGCCAGTCTTTAAGGTTTATTTATTCAGTACACACAAAAAAGAAAAAACAGGCAGTGTTGTCTGTTTAAAACTATTGGAATGAAAGGGGGTCAATAAATACATCATTTATTACATTCTGTTCCAGCATCTAGCTTAACTATCAGAAATGACTTATTTACAGACAGCATTTCAATCCAAGTGGGAAAAGTATAGGATATGCTTCTGATGGAAAGGCTACTTATTTTCATGAGGAACAACAAACTGCAGGTAAGTACCAACATGGGTTTGTGGAAGACATTTATTAGTCTAATATTATTCAGTTCTATGACTCTGTATGCTGAAACTTGAAACAAGGGTAATTTTATGTCCTGTGATTTCAGTAAAGCCTCTCACCCCCCCCCCCCTAAAAAAAGCTAAATGGACTTTAAGTAAGACAGTAGTTGACTAAATGGCTTGAAAAAATGGCTGCATGTCTTGAAGTGAAATGAAGACTGGTAGTTACAGGGCCTCTGGAAAATGAAAAAGAGGTTGTTCCCCTTGAGTTATTTATTGTACTGGTTCTCAATGGAATCCTTGTACCAGACATGATTATGGGTACTAAGAACAGGAACAGTCTGTTTGAACATTTCACTAAGTCATAAGGAATAGTGAGAGTGGTACAGATCCTCACCAATATGTTTTGCAATGTTTTACAGGTAAATCAAATCAACTACTTTTTCAGATGATATAAATATGTCATTTGGTCTTGATAAATGTGCAAAAGCAACCTTTAAAGCAGGAAAACTGCAGCACTAAGAAAACATCAGTTTGGGACAAGAATGTGATATAAAAGAACTTGAGCAAGAGGGAGTGTATAAATATTTGGGAATTGATGAATGATCAACAACAAAACATGATCAAATGTGAATAAAACTTAGTAAGGAACACTTTAGAAGATTTAAATTAATCCTGAAAACAGTGTTGACGTCTAGGAACAAAATCCAAGCTATAAACCAATTTGCTGTTCCTGCCCTAACTTACAGTTTTGGAGTGATTAACTGGCCCCAAAATGTGTTGGATAGATTAGTTAGGAAAACAAGAAGGATGCTTCATGCTCACCAAATGATTTATAAAAATCAGTGCATACCAAGATTATATATTTCCCATTCCAAAGGAGGGATGCATCTCCTTGAAACTGATTACATGTATAGATCTGCAATCTTGGGACTCTACACATATCTGCTGACCTCACAAGACTCAAATGTAGTGAAAGTTTTGAAGCATGCGGAGAATAAGTGTAAGATGACTTCTTTGCTTAGCCCAACAGAAGCATATCGGCGTCAAGCAGGAATTGAAATCAAACCAGAAGTAGATATAAATCAGGCAGCAACTGAATGTGCTAAAAAACAAAAGAAAGAATATAAGGTAAAGGATCAGATGAGAAGCAAGAAATGTGGAAAATGCATAAATATAGTTGCAAGTATAGAAAACTTCTGGAAGGACCTCATGTTGATCAGGAATAAACGCAGGAATAGTTAAGGAGATGCAAATTCAAACCAAGAGATGAAAGGTTAATATTGGCGGCACAAGATAGTGGGCTATGTACACATTGATTTACAAAGTCCATTGAACATGTGGGAGAAACAGACAAATGTAGGTTTTGTAAAACATAATTGAAAACAGTCGCACACCTTGTTGCTGGTTGTGATATGCTAATGGCAGAAGGACTATATACTGAAAGGCATAACAATGTGGCAAGACTGCTGCACTGGGGATTGTGCCAACATTATGGTATTGAATTGGCTGAAAAACACTGGAAACATGAGCCACAAAGCATCATAGAAAATGAAGTCTACATTACATGGGATCACCCATTACCAACAGTTCAAAAGACAGATGCTAGAAAACTGGATATAGCAGTCCATGAAAAGAAGACAAAAGTAACATTGATCAATGAAATTGCCACACCCAGTGACTACAGTGTCTTGCATGCAGAGAGACACAAAGTCATAAAATATCAGGATTTGCAGGCAGAAATGGAAGCAATGTGGAAGAAAGTTATCCAGACAGCTCCAATAGTAGCAGGAGCAATGGGTCTTATTAAAAAGAATCTACAATCATACTTAGCTATGTTACCGAAATATGTAACTCTGTATTAATTGCAAGAGTCTTTACTGGGCACATTGTGGGTGCTGTGAAGAGCACTTCTGGCTGACATCAAAGACTGAAACAATACTAAATTCGTGTACTTTAATCATACTTTGACTTAGGAAAGGGATCCATTCCAGTCATGGTATTAGAAACCCAAAAGACTTGGAGAAATTAAAAAAAAAAGTGGTAATTGAAAAAGTTCTGTTTATCTACTCTAGTCAATGCTAGCTTATGTCTAATGACAGTCACCCACCTCAGTTTTTTTTTAATGGCAAATTGCACTTTTGATTTTTGATTTTCTGATTGTTATGAATTTCCCTACTAATGCCCTAGTTCTGGTAATCTGAAGAAATTTTGACTCAGGAGCAAAAACATTTACTTTAATACTGGATAGATATTTAATTAGTTAACACCCGCCCTATAAAATAGGCACTCCTATTCTATTGTTTTTGTTCACTCTTTTTTTTATTCAGATAGATTCATTACAAAGATAAAAAGACACTGGACTTCATATAAAAGTGGGCACCCTTGATTCACTGTTAAAGTTGACTCTAACATGCAAGTTGTTTGCAAGGACCTGCAAAAATAAATGACTTTATAATGGCTAAAGAACTCTGTTAAAAAAAGACATTTAAAACTAGAAACTTTTTTTAGTTTTTTCATAACATCATGAATGTATCTTTTTCCTTAACAAGAAGACTGAGGTGAATAACAGCCTAACCAGTCTATGACTCATAGTCTAATTAGGGACTTGGCTTCCCTTCAATTCATCTGAGCCAGTTATTAGCCAATCAATTTCTCTTTATTTTAATTAGCAACTTGACCTCCCCTCCAATCAGCAGGCCCAAAAATAAGTCAGTCAGGAACCATAGCCTTACCCCTAATCATAAGGACTGGTTTCCGTGACAGACCCTTGTTTAGGGTTATTTAAACAGCTGGAATTGTAACTGTTTTTTCAGGAAGAAATATTGTATCTGATGAAGTCTGATAAATGAAAACTCTCATGCCTTTGAATAAACTGGACAAATTAAAGCTCTAACAAGGATTTCTTATTGTCTTCATTGCTAGATTTTGAATATTTCTACATTCTATTTTTGTTAGCTGTCTGCCGGCAAAATAACTATGGGAATACAATAGTGGATTACTTCAAGTAAAAACACTTATTTAGCATTTAAGCCTTAGTTTCCTCAGAATAGTCTGTGAACATTAAAATATCAGTTGGCAAAAGAGAAATATTGAAATGTCGTAGGCTATATTTTCCTTTCCCTATTTATGCATTATCCTTTATAAATAACTGCCAGTTCAAACAATAACATTTACAGCTTTGACTGGATCTCTGCTCCTAGCCAAGTTGTAATTTGTCTGAGAAACTAATGCCAAAAAATTCAGCTTGAAAATAAATTGAAGTGACTGTCTTAAAATGAACCTTGATGTACATTTCAAGAACATATCATCATCGTCACAATCCCATTTATCTCATTATTTTTACACAAGGTTTGGATGTCATGTGAACTGTTGCCACCTCTGTCAGCTCAGTGCTACTATCTTTCCTTCCTCAGCAGCCATGCCTGACCATTGCACATCTTCCCTCACAAAATCAATCCATCCATCTCTTTGCTGGACATCCAGTTTCATCTTGACTTCTTCTTTTCCCTCTGAAATCTGCATCTGTTAGTTGGTGCAGAGGGTTAAGGCCATGAGCTGAAGTTCCTGTAATACAGGGTTTGGTAGCATTATTTGCCTGTGTGACCTTGAAGAAGTCACTAAAGCAGGCATTAATCCTGGGGTCATCCCTGAAAAGGAGTGTGTGTCCAGTGGGCCTACTTGGTTAATAAATAGGTATTATTATTATTATTATTATTATTATTATTATTATTATTATTATTATTATTATTATTATTATTGCTAAAATCATTTTCTGCTTTCATGCACATGAGTACAAACTATTGTAATCTGTTCTATTTTATCTTCTCTGCAAATGCAGCTACTTTGGTTTACGATTTTATGTCATTTCTTCATCTGTCACACAGCGTGCATCCATGTCAGGCACTTCATCTCCATTACCTGTCACACAGTGCACATCCATGTCAGGCACTTCATCTCCATTACCTGTCACACAGTGCACATCCATGTCAGGCACTTCATCTCCATCACCTGTCACACAGCGCACATCCATGTCAGGCACTTCATCTCCATTACCTGTCACACAGTGCACATCCATGTCAGGCACTTCATCTCCATCACCTGTTGCACAGCGCACATCCATGTCAGGCACTTCATCTCCATCACCTGTCACACAGCGCACATTCACGTCAGGCACTTCATCTCCATCACCTGTCACACAGTGCACATCCATGTCAGGCACTTCATCTCCATTACCTGTCACACAGCGCACATCCATGTTAGGCACATCACCTCCATTACCTGTCACACAGCCCACATCCATGTCAGGCACTTCATTTCCATCACCTTTAGTTTCTCAAAGCTCTACCTTCACTGACCAGGTTCAGCAGCATAATAAGGGTGGGGTTTCCCCTTGTGCAAAATATTAGGGGCTCAATCAGAAGGAACACCAGCTCCTCCATTCTTTCAGTACTGGTATTTCTGAATGCCAGTACAGAAAGGCACTTCAGATCTTCCTATATTTTCAGCTGAAACAAGCCAATATCAACTTGCTGCAGTTTAAAAAACAAAAATAGATTTTTTTTTTTTGCTTTTCAGTAGACTAGTGAGGGGGATATGTGCCTGTAGTAAGCTGATTGCTACAAATGTTTTATTCTGCTTACTACAGTAAAGTTATTTTTTTTCTTTATCTCTTGTATTGTAGAGGTGGGGGTGTACTATTTGTAGTAAGCCAGTTACTACAGTAAAAAGGCAAAGTCTTTTTTTTGTGGTCTTAAGTATAAAAGCTGTGGCACGTGGACTTGACTTATAAGCTGACTGGGGAGAGAAGGGAGAGTGGATCCAATATGTAGTGAATGGATAAGGTACAGGTAGGGTGTTGATCTGTCTATACTAAGGCCATTACTAGAAAGTGTTTTTTTCCCTCTTCTCTTGAGTGTAAAAGCCTGGGGAGGCATGTCACACTTAAAGAGCTGATGGGGGTGGGGCACTTCATCCGGCTCTGGCACTGCGGTTATATGAGCTGGCTACGGGTCTACCCATATTTCTAGGTCATACAGAAGTACTGGCCGCAGCACTCGGACGTACTCCGTACTATTTAACTTTGATATTATTCTGTCACACACTACTTGTTCTTCCCCTCAATCAAACCCTCCCACACATTTCAAACTGTTAGCCTGCTTAGCTATGTTCCTTTCTGTCTTACTTTTCAGCTTCTTCTTATTTCCACCATTTGCTATGACAACTGTCTTATCTGTACTCAGTTTCATCCCATATACCTTCAGTTTTGCATTCCATTCCCCTATCCTTTGCTGAAGTTTCTGCTCAGTGTCTTGCTGTACTGTCACACATGTGCATACAGCAGCTATATTGCTCTGTCATTGGTTGGCTCATATAATCCAGCACCAGTATGAACAACAGTGAGCTCAGAGCTGAACCCTGAGTAATATCCACTCCTAGTGGGAACCTGCCAGTGAGTCAGAAAATGGTTCATATTTGTTTCATTGGGTGTTTATACATTGCCTGCTCTAATTCTACCAGTGTTTCCAGGGCTTTGAACTATCACAGACTTGCACAAATTAGTTTACATGAGAACTTGCCATATGCTTTCTACAAGTATAGGAATGCCCGGCTGGATGCCTTCTTCATGTCCAGCTTCTTCTCCACTACCTGTCTCACTGCAAACATCAGGTTAGTTGTATTGTATCCTGATCTGAATTTGAACTGCTCATATCCCATCTTACTTTCAGCTACACATCTATATGTCAGTCTCATTCTACATCACTTGTATGCAGTGTGTACAGCCCACAATTGAGACTATCCCCTTTTATTCTTGTATACTGACCCTAGAATACTTACTGCCAAGTCACCTGACATTTGTCTTTCTTTCAGTACTGCTATAAGTACCCTCAGGAGCCATTTTTTCCACTAACTAACCAAACATCTTGATCATATCTTCTACGTCCTCATCTAAGTCTTCTGCTTTATCCATCTTTATTTGCTTAGTGCTTTTCTTACTGTTATGCTGGTTTCATTCTCCTCTGTCATTCTAGGCTGTGCCTGGGGCAGTACAGTTTGTGTCAAGTTTTCTTCATTCAGAAGCTACCGGAGGTACTCTTTCCATCTTCCCTTGAAGTCCTATGGAATAGTGAGTAGATTGCTACCTGCATTCCTTATAACTGCTATTTGATGACTATCTTCTTTATCCTTCTGTCTTTCCCTTGCAACTTGATAGAAATTGTTTGTGCCATATGCTAAGTCACGTTCCATAAGCTGATAGATTGCCTCTTACACCTTCTTCTTTGTTATTGTGACTTCCTTCTTAGCCTGTTTGTTAGCCAACCTGTTTTTCTCCTTAGCCTTGACCATCTTTTCTATCTCCAACAAATGGAAAGTCCACAGAGGTACCTCACTAAAAGAATACAGGGCATAAGTAAAATGCCCTGCGCAGACTGCCTCAAGACCCTTTCCCTGTTTTCTGTCTCCTACAGGCTGTTGAGGAGAGATCAATGCCTGACATACAGGGCATTGTCAGAACCCACTCTGATGGACCTCCCGCATATCAGCAAAACAAACAGCACCAGAATTACCTGTTCTAAAGACTTAAACCTTACCTGTGATATAAATAGGACCTGCTGGAGAGAAGGATATGTATCCTAAGGACTACCCGATCTCTGGAACAGGTTCTGCATCCATGTGAAACAGAGTTCCTCCCTAATTCAATTCAAGTGTAACTTGGACAATTGGATGGGGAATAGAAAATTCATCCCTGGCTTGGCACCTACATCTGTAATGGACCCAGGCAATCTGTAAACACTTCATCTCCCAAGCCCCTGCTTACACTTATCAAGGATGCAAGAACTTGTCAGAGATTTGGAATGCATGGCTAGGCTTAAAAAGGCCCTTGTTGTTGTTAGCCTAGTAAACTCCTATGAGCCTATGATTTTCCTGCAGTACTTGCTTCTTTTCATAAGTTCCTGGACTTCTGCATTCCTCTACCAACATTCATTCTGTACCTTATTCCCATACCTGGTATGGTGGCATATCTGTTCTATAGTCATCACACTTATTGTTTTAACATGCTGCCATTATTTGACTCCACCTATATCCTCTTCTTCCTGATGAGAATCCAAACAGGGACTTTCAGAACATGTAAATTTGTTATTATAATGGAAAACCTTCATGAACCTATACCATGTACTTCCAGTTACAAACATGGAAAAATGTTGGAGGGCTAATGATATTACACCGTTGAAAAACATAACACAATTAGTGCTGCCAAACAATTATTTGTAGTTCATGGAACTTTTGGAAATGCAAAGTGTATTACAGCTTTTAAAGCTACTTTATCTACCCTCTCCTGTTGCCTGGTGGCTGTTGTTTATAATGTAGTGTGGGACTAGAGTGAAACAGTGCTGAGAGGTGCTTAACCAAACTTTATACATCTTTTGATGATGCTTAAGATAGAGGATTATGATTATGTCTCTCACCATAACCAGTTTAAAAAACTAGGTTTAAAAACCTAGGAATACCTGGATCCTACTGGTGGCGTTCCCATCCACAGTGGTGGCTCCCTTGATTCGCAGCCCTAATGTTCCCCTGAATGAGAGGATACATTTAAATCCCCTGACAGAAACTGGAGCGAGTACGCCGCTTTCTATTGTTTAAAAGAAAACAGGTGGCTCCCTTGATTCGCAGCCCTAATGTTCCCCTGAATGAGAGGATACATTTAAATCCCCTGACAGAAACTGGAGCGAGTACGCCGCTTTCTATTGTTTAAAAGAAAACAGGTGGCTCCCTTGATTCGCAGCCCTAATGTTCCCCTGAATGAGAGGATACATTTAAATCCCCTGACAGAAACTGGAGCGAGTACGCCGCTTTCTATTGTTTAAAAGAAAACAGGTGGCTCCCTTGATTCGCAGCCCTAATGTTCCCCTGAATGAGAGGATACATTTAAATCCCCTGACAGAAACTGGAGCGAGTACGCCGCTTTCTATTGTTTAAAAGAAAACAGGTGGCTCCCTTGATTCGCAGCCCTAATGTTCCCCTGAATGAGAGGATACATTTAAATCCCCTGACAGAAACTGGAGCGAGTGGCTCCCTTGATTCGCAGCCCTAATGTTCCCCTGAATGAGAGGATACATTTAAATCCCCTGACAGAAACTGGAGCGAGTACGCTTTCTATTGTTTAAAAGAAAACAGGTGGCTCCCTTGATTCGCAGCCCTAATGTTCCCCTGAATGAGAGGATACATTTAAATCCCCTGACAGAAACTGGAGCGAGTACGCCGCTTTCTATTGTTTAAAAGAAAACAGGTGGCTCCCTTGATTCGCAGCCCTAATGTTCCCCTGAATGAGAGGATACATTTAAATCCCCTGACAGAAACTGGAGCGAGTACTTTCTATTGTTTAAAAGAAAACAGGTGGCTCCCTTGATTCGCAGCCCTAATGTTCCCCTGAATGAGAGGATACATTTAAATCCCCTGACAGAAACTGGAGCGAGTACGCCGCTTTCTATTGTTTAAAAGAAAACAGGTGGTTAAACAAGTACCGTTTACCTTTAGCTTATCTCTGCCTAATAGGATCCAAGGTTATTTAAGTCTTCAGGGTTATAGTAGTTCTAGGTCTTAAAATATCACCTAAATCTAATTTGGACACGGGCAACTGACTTAGAATTTGGTGCCTGAAAATCATAATCAAATTCAGAAAAATACTGTAAATTGGTGCCTGAAATTTAATATTAAAAGCAGAATAAGGCTGTATAGCCTGCTGAATTTCTCAGAAAAATAAAAAGCTAACTATCTTGCTGAGTGTGTAGCCAAGCCCGCGAAACTCTGCTATATTTAATAACTCCTCCCCCACAAGCGAGGTTTCAAATAATACTGCAGTTACCCGCCATTTCTAAAACCTAGGAATACCTGGATCCTACAGGTAGCGTTCCCATCCACAGTGGTATGTCTTTTTTGAAGAAATGTAACTAAATTGTGTTATTGCAGTCTACTCTGAACATCTTGCCTGTAAAATGTATAAGTATTTTGCTACTCCTTGAACGAGTGTCTTAATGTCGCTATAGCGCTAGCCACGCTAGAAGTTGATGCAATAGTTTTTCATGTGTATTTCTGTTACTCCTGATTGCATTACTGAATGTCGCTAGAGCGGCAGTTACGCTTTTGAACTTAATGCTATGATTTATCATGATTAACAAAATATTGCTAGTGTTCAACTACAATTTTGAATGTCTGTTAGCGACTTTCAATTAGAGTGGAGGAACAATTGTTTACTGCCTCAGGCTCTAGTATGGTGGTACATTTTACATGTACTCAGTGTATAAAGCTTACATTTATTGTCTTCTTCGCTGCCTTCTAACCCTTTGTTCCTGGCCTCCCTCTCTCATCCTAGGTGGCTCCCTTGAGTCGCAGCCCTAATGTTCCCCTGAATGAGAGGATACATTTAAATCCCCTGACAGAAACTGGAGCGAGTACGCCGCTTTCTATTGTTTAAAAGAAAACAGGTGGTTAAACAAGTACCGTTTACCTTTAGCTTATCTCTGCCTATTAGGATCCAAGGTTATTTAAGTCTTCAGGGTTATAGTAGTTCTAGGTCTTAAAATATCACCTAAATCTAATTTGGACAAGGGCAACTGACTTAGAATTTGGTGCCTGAAAATCATAATCAAATTCAGAAAAATACTGTAAATTGGTGCCTGAAATTTAATATTAAAAGCAGAATAAGGCTGTATAGCCTGCTGAATTTCACAGAAAAATAAAAAGCTAACTATCTTGCTGAGTGTGTAGCCCCGCTACGTTCGCCCTCGCTATGCTCGGGCTCTCTTCGCTCCCCTCCCTGCCCCCAATTCTCACCCGCCCCCACTACCTCTACATTTATAGCCATAAAACCACTCCCTCTAAAAACGGGTCCTATCCCTGCTGTTACCAAACAATTCCCCACCCAATCCCTGAAAACTCCACCTACCCAGCATTCTACCCACTCCCGCTCTCTCCCCCTCCCTCTCATTCTATAAATCATCCATTCTCTCCATCTATCATTCGGTAATAGCATTTTCTACGGCCCATTATCACAAGTACTTAAATATGTGGTATTTCTTACTTCTTCCATTGCTATTAACCTCTTATTTCACAACATTGTATGAAACCCAAAATCTGGTATTACTCTCTACTACTACATCAGAGACCAATACTATTGGAAGTAAATTCACTAACTATTTTCATGTTTATGGTACTTGGGAAGAAGCAACCTCCTGCTCACTGCTACCTTATCCAACTACCGCAAATAGAAATAAAAGCCCCAAACTGAAACAAACTTATAAAATTTTAGATAAATTCCTAAAACTTATCTCCAAACTTAGACTTAATCTGCTTCCTCATGGCGATATACACCCCAACCCTGGTCCTACCAGTATTGACCAGCAGTCCTCTCCTAGCATTGACCTTAGTTCCAACCCCATTACTGTCCGCCCTACTAACTCTCTCCTAACCTGTCATCTGAACATCAGAAGCATAAACAACAAGGTACATGAACTTCACGCGGTACTAGTAGACCTTTCCCCAGAGATCTTGTGTCTAACTGAAACTTGGTTAAAACCCACAACTACCGACAATGAAATACTAATCCCAGGTTACAATATACATCGGAGAGACCGAGTCCCTAGGAAAGGAGGTGGGGTAGCCATACTCTATAAATCTGATCTAATTGTGTCTATTGATGTTATGCAACCACCTCAATTTAACAATGCAGAAATACTAATTTCCAAGCTTCAGATTAACAGCAATAAATTTATCTATATTATTTGTATGTACGTTCCCCCAGGAAATAATATAAAACCCTCGAATCCACCCTTCACTGGATATCTACTCATTTCCCCCAAGAGACCTTAGTTCTCGGAGACTTCAACATAGATTGGAATACCTGTGCCCCCTCAGCTCCTTCTACACATATTAACCTTTACTCTTTCAAGCAACTTATTAATACTCCCACCAGGCTAGGGAAATCTAACCAGAAAGACAGTATACTTGACTGGGTGCTAATAAATAGTCACCCTGATCACTATACATCTGGTACTCTCCCCGATAGTTTAAGTGACCACCACCTTACCTACATCATTAAGCATAAGATAGCCATTCCCAAGCAACCCACACTCAGAGCTGTTAGAAACAAAAAGAAATTTGACTTAACTAAACTACAACTAGAACTATCTTCATGTAACTGGACAATTCTAAAATATCTACCCTTAGATGAAGCAGTGCTATACTTTAACAAAAAATTCTTAGAAATTCTTAATTTCCATGCTCCCATTCGCTCAAAGAAAACCAAAACTGTAGATGTTCCTTGGCTTTCAAAAGAAACAAGGCAGAAAATTAATCTCAGAAACAAAGCGTGGTCTGCCTGGCGTACTACTAAACTCCCTTTGGACCAAAGTAAATACAGACAACTTAGGAATGAAACTAAAAGGCAAATATTACTAGATAAAAGACAATACTATTGTAAATTGCAAACTGACCACCAAAACTGTCCACAAAAATTCTGGGCTGGACTAAATCAACTTCTTCATCCTGGTTGTACTACTACCCCTGTCCCTGCCACACTCATTGATAAATCCCCTGACGATGTCTCTAATAGTTTTAACCACTTCTTCACTGAGACAATTCAAACTCTATCTAATCAATTACCACCCAGCCCTCATACCTTTGACTCTCGAACACTCAAAAATATTCCCCCACTTACCTTTCAACCTGTAGCAACTTCATTTATTTGTAAATTAATTAAAAAACTAAAACCCTCCACACTCTCAGCTGACCAACTCCCAGCTGAATATTTGCAAAAAACAGCTGATGTAATTGCTTACCCAGTGTCAATCCTCATCAACCGCTCCTTAGCAGAGGCCAAAATCCCCGAGATCTGGAAGATATCATATGTAATTCCTCTCCACAAGGGAGGCACTTCCACTGATCTCTCAAACTATAGGCCCATATCCATACTTTCCCCTCTAGCAAAAATAATGGAAAAATGTGTTCAGAAACAGTTCATGCAACACCTAATTGTCAACCAACTACTGGCTGATACCCAACATGGTTTCAGACCCCTCCATAGTACTACCTCAGCCCTCCTTGTCTTTTCAAACACCATAAACTCCCATCGTAATAATAATAATATCTCATCTGCACTATTTCTGGATCTGTCAAAGGCCTTCGATATGGTGGATCATAAACTTCTAATCAATACATTGCCTTCACTTGGTCTGGACACCATTGCTGTACAATGGTTTAGTTCCTATCTATCTGGCAGAAAACAAGCAGTTTTATGGCAGACCAAACTCTCTAAGTTACTACCCAATACATTGGGAGTCCCGCAAGGATCTATTTTAGGGCCGCTATTATTTTCCATCTTTATCAATGATCTGCATACAGTTATTCCTAATGCCAGTTGCATACAATATGAAGACGATTCTACGTTAATCTGCTCTGGTACTACCCCTTCAGATTTACAACTGTTAACCCAGTCTACTTTCAGCAAAATAGAAAACTGGCTCTCCAGTCGCCTGATTCTTAATCCTAAAAAAACTAAAATGTTGTTGTTTCTTCCAACTAAAAGGTCCTGCTCCATCAACTTTACTATCCAAGCTAAGGATGGGACCATAATTTCTCCGGACCTCTCGACAAAATTACTAGGGGTAACCATAGACAACAAACTAAAATTTGATATACACGCAAACCAAATGATTAAGACCATTAACAAGAAGCTAGGCTCTTTATATAGAATAAATAGCTTCCTGACCCCCCAAGCTAAAATGGCCATCGCCCAGACTCACCTTCTCTCATCACTCCTGTACTCGTCCCCCTTACTTCACAATATAAGTAAAACTGTCATGAACAAACTCTCCAATTGCTACAATCATATTGCAAGGTTTGTTACTGGGTCTCCATATAGGACCCATCATTGTACCAACTTAGCCAAGCTCAACTGGTCTGAGCTTCCTAACCTTATTTCTTTCAACCTACTAGTCCTTACCCACAAAATTATATATAACCCTGAATATGCTCCTTCCCTCAAAATGCTGCTTCCCCTTTGTAACAATCCACGTCCATTGAGGTCATCCAACCGTCTCCTAATCCAAACATTCAAAACTAATAACTCTGCTGGTGACTCCCTTCTCACCAACGCTGCAGGTAAAATTTGGAACAAACTTCCCCATGATATTATATCCATCTCTACTTTAAGTCAATTTAAAGCTAAGCTAAAAACACATCTGGGTTCAATGCGAAGTTGCCATTGCCTAAACCCGGGATAGTCTACTTTAGGCTGGACTAACAGCTATTACACATGAATCTCCTACATCTCCTTACTATCCTAATCCTCTTTCATTTTAGATAAATTAGAAAGAATAAATTATCATGCTCTGATTTTGAATGTAAAATTTGCTTCACTGTTATTTAAATGTTTTTTGTTACCTGTGTTTGGAGCTTTTCTCCCCGGGCCTCCGCTGAAAATGGACATGCATCCAGTCGGATCCTCCCGGTCAACAAATGTAAAATAAATAAATAAAATAAAATAAAATTATGTCATTTAGACATGGATACTTAGAAATTCACCCCAAGACTGAAAAAGTACCTATGGTGAAGCATGTATGGAAATGTCTAAGAAAATGTGGCACAAAGACATTAAACCCTCTGCAACTGACATGTTAATCACTACCACCCTCATGATAAACATTAATTGGTTAAGGTTAGGTCTATTTTCTCGATTATAATCCATATCAATACTGTGAAGGCATGGCTTCACTGAAAGCCTAACTTCTCGTCAACTGCCCAAAATATCTCTCAACAATGCTTGAATGCAATTGTCCATCTAATTTCTAATGATAAAGAAGTATTCTGTATGTCACTTTCAGTTAATAAATAGCGTAGTAAATTAACATTTTGTGTATTTGGTGAAGGTCAGCATTTGGTTAAGGGTAATGTCAGATACTTATACATGGGTTAAACCAACTATGCATCCTTATCACAAAAGATGTAATCTGATGTCTGTATACCTTAAACGTACCAGTAACATTGCTCTATAGCTGAAATTAATCTTGTATATTTATCTTGCATTTTTAGAAAGTCTAACAAATAAGATAGAATTCAATACATACTAACAGCTGTGTACAATTCCATCATCAGAAAATATTATTCCCAAAATCATCCACCACAAACACCTTATCATGGTTCACTTTCACTGTCAGAGAATACTAAACAAGATTAGTAATCTTGATAGCTAGATAATTCTGCATGATCGTGATGCATTCTCAGATAATTAATGTGACTCGGTTAAAAAAAGATTCTGGGCAGGATTCACGAAGCCTCCGTGTAAGAGTTATAACTCTTACACGGAGGCTGCAGTTAAACGGAGTGATGTCAGCATGCTCTGCATATTCATGAGAGCATGCTGAATCACACCTAAGGCTAACACGGTCCGTGTAAGACAGTAGGGGGCGTATCCGTAGGCCGAGCCCTGTAAGCGGACACGCCCCCAGAAGAGTAAAAGTGCCCAAAGTAAACACCCACGACAGAGTCCATAGAAATGTGAATAAACACAACACAACACATGCCCCCACAGACTACGAACATAAAATGTACAAATGAACATCCCATAATTTTTTTTTAAATTGTAAAGATGTTTGCCCGTGAGTGCGCTCATTTGCGCGGGCGTGCCCGTATCGCAGCCACAGTTAGCAGTCAGTGGGAAAGCATATAAGAACTAAATATGCAAAGTAAGCCAAGAAGCAATAGCATAGTGGTAGAGATGTTGGCTGAAGAACAGGCATTCATGGTTCGAGCCCCCACAACACCAATTTTTATTTTTAGCAAAATAAGCACGAAACAAGTCCCTGACAAACATGTACACATAAAATCACATTTTATGTAAAATGTAATGAAATAGCCCATTTATATTGAAGAAATGTGAGGTAACAAAACAATAAAAAATGCCAGATGTGCCCATAGCTGAGCTACAGTTTAACAGGGTGAGTGCATCTGCCGTAGGTGAGCAGTGGTTTAACAGGTGCAAAATGAGTGCCCGTAGCTAAGCAGTGGTTTAACACGCTGAAACTATGTGCCCCTAGCTGAGCTGAGCGTAATATGCGTGCTGATAGCCAAATGAGGCTTAAACCAGCGCACCCCGTTTGTGTGGAGCTGCGCACCGTGCAAACAAGCTAACTGACGGGCAACGTTGAGCAAGCCGTATCAAAACTGCCTTTACACAGACACACCCCTCAGCTTGTCTAAACAGTCATAAAAAATAAAAAGTAGTGGCCAGGTTTGAACCCAGGATACTATACACCATAGTCAAGGTACTGAACCACTAAGCCATGACAGCAGTACCTATAAATGCAATAATAGCAAATATATAGGAATGAATACAAACTGGAGCATGACAATGCAGGTTTAGTGAAGCTGATACAATTCCAAAATGGCCAATCACAGATATGTGCGGGAAAAACTGCCTATATAAGCCCCATAGGCGGGAATACAAAGCATAAACGATTGTAGAACTGACTTGCAGCCAGAATGACAGGAGTAGGTGAGGGTAGTTGCTTTCGAGCACAGAGGTGGGGCGTTGAGGAGTCCAGGTACATGGTCTGGCTCCTAGTCCACAATCATGAGGCCCAACTCATGCAGGGCCAGGTCCTGTGGGGAGCATATAGGGCTGAGGTGTGGGACCGGTTGGCTCATGATCTCACCAGTGCCACAGGGATTCCAAGGACTGGTGAGCAGGTCCGTCACCACCATGCGGACCTGAAGAGACGCAAGCAGGACCAATTGAACCTTTGGATCCAGGAGGCCCAGCAAATGCCCAACACCCCACTACTGAGTAAGTTACATTTAATTATGTATGTAAGAAATTAAACTAGCTGATATCATGGAGATGTGTATTCCAATATTACTTCATTTATATTACAGCTGCAGGTGTCCGTTCTGCGAACCGCAGAGCCTATGGCGATAGGCTGGTGCAGTTGCGCCACCAGGCAGGTCAGTAATCCACTCCCAGTAACTGTAAAGAAATATAAAAGTATGACAGTTAGCAAAAGAGTGCAGTGTAGTCACTAAGTAATAAAATGTGCAAGTAACAGTGTAAAAGTGTTTGCAAGTATTGCTTGATTACAAAAGTGTGTTGCAGTCTGTAATCCAAACAGAAAAATGAAAATGTCTGACATAAATTCTGAAATAAAGATGCCCCACCTGTAAGAAAATAGTACACAACCTGCAGCAGGCTGAAAAGTACAGCTGCAGAAGATGATGAAATCACATGTGTGAAATATATCCCTGTTGAAATACTGAAACATGACAGAAGTGAGACTGCTGGAAAGGATTGTAATAACTACAGGTAAAACATGTCAATAAAGCCTAGAAGTAAGTACCATCCTGAATAGTAAAATGAAAACAAGTGAGAGAGTATGAGAAAGTGTCATGAATCCAGCAATACAGTAGTAATAACCCCTGAATAAATTATACTGCAGTCAGTACAGAATGAAATGCATGTGAGAATCAAAACCAAACAGCAAAATCTGTTCAAAGTGTTGCTGCATCTGGAATGTGTATCCCAAAATCTGGATATGTTGCTCTCAGTCTGCAATATGCAGATAGTATGATTGTCTGATATACCAAACATCCACACTTGTCTATAGCTATATAAAGCAAATGTAGCAGGATGATGTAGCTGAACAAAGCTAGATATGAATGTGTATGAAGAACAATAAAATGTATACTGATGTTGCAGTAACAGTCCTATCACCAAGTTGAAGTAGCTATCATATAGGAAACTGTAGTTAGAACAGTAGTGTGTATATATGTGCAGCTATTAGAAATGTACAGCATATGTATTGGTATTCGAAGGTGTTAATATTATTTTCTTCACCCCACCCTATAACCACATATAACCCATTCCACATGAAAATGGTATGTGCAATCACAATTAACATCCCTGGACGTTTGTCTTGTTGGGTCATATATATTTGCATGTCCATTGATGCATCTGCCCTGTTCATACATCCAAACCTGATGGCCTGTTGCCATCAATCAACCCTGCATGTTGTTGGACTGTGTATTGCTGTTCAAATTATGCATGTGTTATGCTCGCTGTTCAATGGTGTAAATATCTGGGTGTTTGGTTAATGGGAATACTAATGCATGCTGTTACAAATAATTGTGAATGGTATTATATGTCACTAACCCAAACTGTCATGACATAATGCAAAACATAGGACGACAGGGAAGGCGGGTTCCAACGGACCCACCTCTCCCACCTCAGCTGGCGAGTGCACCTGGCACTAGTGCCCAGTCTGGACCCTCCTCCGGTGGCCCTGTGCCACCTGCGGGTGGAAGCGCTGCAGGGGATGGGGTTCGTCCCCCCTCTGCAAGCGTGGCCGGAGGAGAACCACCACTCACCCTCCGTAGCATCCGGACTGTGGTGCGTAGGGACATCCGGGACTCTGTTCTCGAGCCCCTATGCCAGCTTGAGGCACAGGTGGCACAACTTACGGGCATGCCTGTTGCCCGGCCTACACAGCCCCCAGCACAGCCCCATCCTGGGCAGTGAAGGAACAGTGGCAACTGCCTATGGGTGGGGATATCAGTTCCACTGTTGCCATCTGTGGGCTCATGGGCTCTGGATATCCAAACCTCCGTCCCCGTCAATTGTGTAACCCCCCCACACGTGTCATACACCACCCTGTATGCGTCTTGTTTGTCTTGTCTGTTGACCTACCCAACCTACCTCCCCAGCTATACCGACTTCCTTCACCTGACATACCACTCTCACCTGGAAAAAAAAAAAAAAAAAAAAAAAGGGCACTCTGTACCCACAGAAAAATTACGCCCCATACATAGCTGCCCATTCCGCACACATGTCTGCTGGACATGGAAACTATCAATTACAATTGGCTGTACAACAAGTATTATTGTTGTCCTGACACCTCTCTCAGGGGTGGAAGGTTTCAAATGTCACACCAAATTACATACATATGCACAGCTGTTGCTGATGAAGAAATGGGCAGCTATGGGCCTTACCTACATCCCTCCTGCAAATCCCAAGCTTGTTTCCCTACTGTCTTACCCTCTTTGAGACCCCTTTTTCACCACTTTCCTGTCTCCCCATTTTCATTTCTTTCAAAGAAAATAGCGCGGGTGTGCGCCAGAGTAAGCACTGTTAAGCGGTTGGAAGCGGGTGTGCGCGTGTGTGCGTGGAGCTGAACGCCAGTGCGCATGCGGGAGCTCCGTGCAAACCAGCGCTAACCTGGTTACAACTGCTTAAAAATGCCTTAGTAACTCTGACAGGTCCTGTAGTCAGTTCAAAAGCAAAATAAAATCCCACTGTCAGTCCTGAACCCAGGACCTTGGAAACAGTAGTCTGTATGACCTACCACTAAGCCGTGACTCTTATACAAGAACATTCTGCTAAAATAAATATAACATGTAATAGTAGGGATGAATGTAAAGGGAATATAGGATGTGTAGTACACAAAGCATGTCATTTAGAATTACTGTCAAAACTAGTGGATTCCCATAATAGTAGTGTGTGAACAGAAACAGCCATGTTAGTTGGTAGCTTGTAGGTAATAATGTCAGTTAATGTACATATATAAATGTATGTATATTTACATATATATATATATATATATATATATATATATATATATATATATATATATATATATATATATATATATATATATATATATATATAGTTGTAGGCGTCATTGTGCATACACACTTACTACAGGGAACAGGAGAGAGGAATAGAGAAATGTGAATCTACAACACAGCCTGAATCATGAGAGAGATACTAACCTTTACACTCACAGAACAGTGTCCACAGCATACCAGCATGATCCCTGCCCTTACAATCTGAAAGGGCAACACCTATCTCACATACCCTTTTATAGCACTGTCCTGAAATCACAGTGAGAACTGCAATCAGTACACAACTGGCTGCATGCAATTAGCAAATGCTGGCTTACAATTGGTGCAGAGGCCATCACATGGACCTATGCAGATACCTACAAAAGCATCCTGTACTAACACTCTACACATGCAATACGTTCATTGCACTGTCTGGAAGCAGACAGAGGGAGAGAGACAGACAGAGACAGAGAGAAAAAAAACACACGCTACACACTGTGAGTCTAAGCTGTCAGCAGTGACAGTAGCAAGCCATGCCAGCAGCAGCAGGAAGCAGAAGCAGTGGTAATGCAACCAGCTGCGACTAACACAGGTAATGTAAAGTAGCAGGTTAATAGTCTGCATACTGTGAACCCTCCAAATGTGTCATAGGTCTGTATCTATAGGTATGTCCATGTGATATGTTGTGTGTACGTAGTTCCACCAAAAGGGGATGACTATACATTACATGTCAATCAGTGTTAGGCCATGATCCTGGCAGCAGTTGTCTGTGCGTTGCCCTCAGCAATGGCTGTAGTGACTGTTTTGAAAGGTCAGACAGGTTCAAAAGGCAGGATCAGCCCATCACAAAGGCAAACTGGCTGGGAGCAAGTGTCTGCAGGTACCCAATATCACTGCATATGCGTCCCATACTGAATAATTCCATAGCTTAGCAGACCAGGCTGGTTATGCATATGATGTGGTAGTTCCCAGGGTCAGTAGAGGTGCCTCCTTAGTGGTGTGGGACCACTGTTGCTGTATGCCAGTGTCCAGGTACATATCCTGTAGTACGGCAAAGATTAATTATCAGTCTTATATGCGGTTGTATGTCCTCTTGGAGTGCATGTAGCACACATCCAGGGATACCATGAGGTCACAGTGATGCTGTGTGTTCTGCTTTGCTGAGGGCGGCCCACACCTGGACATGTGAGATGATAGGGAGGTTACATACAGCTGTGATAAGTATTTCAACTGGTGGGGGAGAAGGAGGGGGGATACGTGCACCGAACCTGTCTGCAAGAATGTTGCCAATATCTGTGTGTTTGGTGAATGTTAAGTAGGTGTGTATTAACGCAGAGCATATCTGAGGCATTTGGTCCATATGTGTAACATAACTGAAGAAGGCCTTGTGGTTATCCATAGTGTTTGTGGCCATTTCCCTCCCAGAGTAGGCTGTGGCCGTTGTTATGAGAGACTGTAGCATAGTACCAGTGCTGACCACAGATGCCTTCCCTTAATGTGAATCTGCTCTGTCCTGCAGTAGCCTCCTGCTATTGTTATACAATCTGCCTCTGGCTGGGGTCCACCGGACAGGATGCCTAACCTTTGTGCATAGGGTCTGGGTTAGAAATGTGTGTGCAAGTTCCATGCAATTTGTGGGATGTCCGTGGTAAGCATTTGCAAAGGGGTCAGCAGTGTGGGTTGTGGCTTCCACTGGCCCAGTGTGCTGCATGGATACCATCTCAGTCCTAACAAGTGAATAACTGTCTAATCACATACATATCAAAGTAGTCTACTGTGCTGGTGGTGGTGGTGGGATATGTATATCCAGGCCGAGTAACTTGTGTCCACATCACACTAGTGGATGGCGTCCCACATACAGTACCTTGGGATGAACCCCCAGAGTGAGGTTGTGCATTGGACCTGTCAGTGTGTGCTGACCGATGGGGCATGCTATTATGTTGTGTGGAATGTGGCAGGTATTGTTGCACAGATGTTGGCTGAGCACTGATATCTGGCCATGTACTTGTGTATCCAGCATGAGACACACACAAGCAACATATGGGAGTAGTAGTATATCACTACACATGAGTATCATGTATAGTATGTGTGCCATATATTGCTGACATAGTCTGCTGATATCCTGTTTGTGTTCTCTTCCAGGGAGATGGCGTGTCAGCGTAATCCCGCCTACTCTGCAGCGGAAGATGAGGAGATACACCAGAGCCTGGTGCGGGAGTATGACATACTGTTTTCCTGCACCAGTCAGAATCAGCAGGAGAGGGCTACACTGTGGCAAGACCTTGTCCGTAGGGTAAATGACATTGGCACGCATAATAGGACATATGAGCAGGTACGACATCACTGCAGTGATTTAATCAGAAATGTCCGTCAGCGTGCGGATATCCACAGGCAACAGGTTGCCACAGGAGGTGGGGTGGCCACACATCCCCCCTCACCAGACTGGAGGGGCTACTCCTAAGTGTTGTGGCTCCAGCCCCGGAACAGCAACAGCAATACACCTGCATCATGATGGAGGCTGGATCCACACAGCAGCACGACATGGAGCATGCAGGTAATATGCCATATGTACACTTGACTGTTCTGTACACTGTTAGTTTATGCATGTGTAAGGTGTGTCCGTGGTATGTAGCTGTCATCATAGTATGTAATTGTGCATGTGTGATATTGGCAATATCAGCAGCTGACGTGTGAAAGGCAACTGGTGTACTACTGCACTGTATCATATGCAGTATCAATGGCACAGTTGTGCCCACTGACATTAATCTCATCATTTCTGCAGGTCCCTCCGGGGTTACAGCAAGGCAGGCTATCCATGCTGGTGAGTGTGTTTAACAATACCTTTAATAGTCCTGATAGTGCTAGTAACACTAGTGTAACTCAGTAGTGCTCTGTGTGTATACTGCGGGGTGTGCATGTGTGCAGGTGTGCCTGTGCCCATGTGTGCATGTGTGCATGTGTGCAGGTGTGCCTGTGTCCACGTGTGCATGTGTGCATGTGTCCACGTGTGCATGTGTGCATGTGTACACGTGTGCATGTGTGCATGTGTCCACGTGTGCATGTGTGCATGTGTGCATGTGTCCATGTGTGCATGTGTCCACGTGTGCATGTGTGCATGTGTGCATGTGCCCACGTGTGCATATGTCCACGTGTGCATGTGTGCATGTGTGCTTGTGTGCATGTGTGCCTGTGTGCATGTGTCCACGTGTGCATGTCTGCATGTGTGCCTGTGTCCATGTGTGCCTGTGTCCATGTGTGCATGTGTGCATGTGTCCATGTAAGCATGTGTGCATGTGTGCATAAGTGCATCACTGGTAACATTGTGTGGACACTGTAAACTGTGTTTCCTGTCTTCCTCCCACAGGTTCTGGTGCTGCTCTGGTGTCCTGCAGCAGGGAACCTGAATCTGGTGCCACAGGTACTGGTAATGATGATATCTGTGTAATGGTACAGGAAGGTGTGTCAGGGTCTGCCATTGGTCAGCCAATTGACAGTACACAGCTGTCAACCCCATCATTGCGCACAGTCATCCTGCCAGTACATCCTTTGTCACCATTGTTCCTAGGTGATGGACAGGATACAGTGGGCATTGACCAGGGTAATGTGGTATCTGTGGCACATGCTTCCCCACACAGCAGCCATGGGCAGGGTCCTGCGATGGTACCACACAGACAGTTGCCCATGGGTTCTCGTGGGAGCATCCGTGCATTGCCTCTGGCAGATGTGCCCAAAGAGGTCTGTCAACCTCAGCTATGTTTCGGGCTGTCATGCAGGCACAGTCGCATATGGAAAGGTACACCAGACAGGGTCTGAGGGAGCTGAGAGCATGTCGCACAGCCATGACTGACAGTATGCGTGACATCGCGGATGCTATCCGTAATTTCACCGATGTCATAGACAGATGTTGTGGGGACATATTACAGCAGTTCCACAACCAAATGTCCATGAGTCAGGGCAATGGTGGGTGGTTGCGGCGTTGACGTGGCCATATGCCAGCAACAGCAGCAGCTGGCAGTCGGCACGGACGACAACAGGCCCGCGCATTCCCCCATAGTGCCAGCAGCAGCCCCAGCAATGCTGAGTCTGTGCTGTCATCAGAACGCCCCAGGAGACCACGTGCAAGTGGCTCGGGACAGTCCCAACAGGGACCTGTGTCCAGTCAACACACTCCCGCTTCTGATGACAGTACCCAGTTTGGCTTAGTACTGGATACGGTCCGTAGCACCCCTGCCAGGCACAGGTACCGTGTCCGTGCCCACAGACACTGATCTGTATGACCTGCCAGGTGCAGTCTGTGGCTGTCCACAAACCCCTGTATATGGCAGCCATGAGGTGGAACTGTGTGCGTGCATACACACATGCGAAATGTTAACACCTAGGGTGACCACATACACGCACACACTGCACCAACAGTGCCCCACCCTGTACTGCTGCCCCTCACCAACACACATACATACACATGTCAATTGGTGGTATCAGTGGCAGACTCAGGCATACCTAATTCACACCCTGTGCATATGATGACACTGTGCCACCTCCTGCAATCTCCAACATCATTGCGGGAACAGGTAAACACGTTGCTGATGCACAGGGTGACTACATAGAAGTGTATTAGTAGTATCATGTTGGTAACAGTACAGTGTGCTGATATGACTGTGTGTATATCCCAGCATGCCTGATGCAGTAACCATATGAATTTCCTGAATTGTTATCTGCACCCATAGTACGTACCAAAGTGTAACAGCTGCACATAATTGCATGCCGGTGGTAAGGATGTCAACAGATACCCACATACATGGGTAGCACAGGGGGGAAGCTAATGCAAGTAGTGATATGCAATGATGGACATGTACAGTAATGGTGTCAAGTTGCCCACAACGACTATGCAATGTGGATGTTTACGCATGTTGATATGTGTGCAGTACCAATGTAATCCAAATCACAATTAACTATGACATAATATCAGTTCTACCATGGGCATCTGCGCTGTGTATTCCTGGGTACATGTTGATAGTGCCTACATATTTGCATTGTTACTTACTGTTAGTGTTACCCCTTCTTTGTTGTACAATGAACTACTTCCAGCCCTGCTTACTGTAGCTTTGTTTGCATGCATGTTCACTTGTGGTTCCCTGGAACACTGCTTACACCTGCAATGCAGAGTTACAGTGCTTCTGTGGACTCCTAGTGACATCTGCATAGCGTACGATACGTATGTCAAGTTTACACATGACAGAATGTCACTGTCCGTCCTGTTCACATGTACGTTGCCTGTTACACATTGCACATGTCTTACCTGGCATTTACCCACATGTGCAGTCATATATGCCAGTGCTATGAAACAGTAGCAGTACACCCACACATACACACCTTCAGTATGTTGTTCCCCATTGGCCCTATGTGTTGGTACTCACCATGGCAATCACACTACTAGGGTAGCATGTGCAAAGGTAACCTGTGAATCACCTCTATGGTCCAGTTGTGGTTTATGTGAGTCATGTGGCAATGTCACAGCTGCCACATGTACGCAGTCAGCCATCACCCTTGGCCAGGAACGTACAACACATGTGTGGGATGCCACCACATAGCCAATCTGGGGACTGAGCTCTCTGAACCCAGTAATGCCATACCCTGTCAGGTGGCATGTCATATTACAGTGACTACAATACAAGTCAGACATAGACATGCACTGACAGCATGCTGAACACACTGGGGCATACGTGGGGACTCAGAATAGCATCCTGCCTGAGCATCACACACCTCCGCAGCTGGCACACAGGCATATGTTCCGTCGGAACAGAGCACATGCCACACATGGCACACACATCCCGTGTGCCACACACTCACAGCCTGTAGGGCTACACAACACACCTGCTACAGATGTGTCAGGTACCTGCCTTGGGTGCTGCACTAGGGTCCCACTCAACAGGCTGTATCTGGTGAAGGTCACAGTGATATGCCTCAGGGGCACTACGGTCCACCACAGAAGACATGCATACAGGTCAGTCAGAGGCACGGACACATATGACTCACTCATTGACCATGCCACCATGGATGACCTGAGACATACCTCCCTGGACTACATGATAGGGAACATAGAATGGATCTTTCAGCATGTGGCACGGGCCAGTATGAGCCTGATCTTGGTTGCCAACATACCCTCACCAGGTATGCTACCACTATATGTAGGAAGGGTGTTGTATGTCTACAGTCTGCTCAGTCTCCAGTGTCATTCATAGGGTATCCGCTGGCTGTCAACATGTGCTTACATGCTAGGGAAGCCACAATGATGTGCAAGGGTCAGCTTGCACGTGACACCCATGGCCCGATGTATATTGGCGAAGCTCCTTGATACACACATACTGCATTATGCTGCAGGACATGGATTACATAGCCACCTCTGCGGGTATCACACAGGTTAGGACACTAACAGTGCTGCTACACAACACCAGCAGTGTACACCGCAAGATGCATGCACGGGACACTGTCCTCAGCACGGTGAACTGCAATGTCTGTGCAGTATCAGAGTCCTGATTCATGGCTCACAGGTGCAACCCATCACTGCCAGGTTATGCCTCATACCATGCCTGTCGTCCCCTACACATGTAACACACATGGACAGGGGGGTGGTATCCCAAGGCACCACAGATACACACACCTCCAGGTTGTTGGCACAGCACAAAGCATCAGGGCCTAATCATGTGCAGCTAACAGTGTGTCGGACTGCCATCTGGTTCATAGCCTGGCACACACAACCCTCCCATACACAGGAAAACCACCTATCCTTCATAACAACACTGGCAATATGACAGTCTCAAGAACTGTCTTTATATGGCTGGACTGCATCCAGCCAAACATTGTGCGTGAGCATTACTGTAGCTACAACACACTAGTTGAAGGGTCCACAGCATGTGGTCACTGAATTGCAGTGGAATGACATGTTACCACTCCCACAACAGGTGGGAACATGCAGCACCTGTACATCGACTACATGTAGACTATATGGCCCAGACCAGATGTGTATCCCCTGCTGTAGGTATTTTACCATATACACCCACACTGTATAGACACATACCGTGTGCGGCCCCTGCACAGTAAGACACAGTCATATTGTTATACATTGCAAATACCATTTATCCACTTGAGGCATGTGTCAGACATGGTAACTACTGCAGGTCACAGGTATTTATGTGTATGTGTCACACACATACATCATGTGTGCAATGCCATTGCTTGTTTAGGCAAAGGCATGCATTGTTATGCACAAAGACCCACACAAGGTCATAATGTGTGACACAACCACACGTGGCAGTTGTGGGTTACCAAAACATACCTATCTGTACTTTGACAATGGTAATAGACCCAGTAGCAGAGTGCACTGTTGGCATTACTGGCCAACTAGCCCTGTTTGGCTGTGCTGATAGTGTGGTGACATCCCCTGTGTTTACTGGGGGAATATGCAGCATCTGGTGTATTGTAGTATTTGCCAAAAGGATCTGTTCTCTCACACTTGCATCTACACACATCCTACTACCCCCACACACACACACACTTGCCATTTGCAGGATTCATACCCCTACTTAACTAAGTCACGACACGTGAGAGAGACGCATTAGCGAAGCGCACTATTCGGATTACTAGATGGTTCATCTTCTCTGGCTGTACTTATAGGGTGCTGACATCATCAGTGTTTTGAAAGGGTAATGTGCATCAGGTAGTGTGATCTCCTGATTGCCAAAACTAACATGTTTTTCATACAGAAATGCACACACACAAACTCTTCACATCCAAACACACACGCACTTGCCACTTGCAGGTTTCAAACCCCTACCTAACTATGTTATGACACTTGAGACGGACGCATTAGCAGAGTGTGCTATTCACATTACTGGAAGGTTTCCCTTCTCCTGCTGTACTTATAGGGTGCTGACATCATCAGTGTTTAAAAAGGGGAATGTGCATCCTGTAGTGTGTTCTCCTAGTTGCCAAAAGGGATATTTCTTTCATACAGACTTGCACACACACTAACCCCCTCCACACACACTGAGCATTTACAGGATTCAAACCCCTTCCTAACTATGTTATGACACTCGTGACAGAAGCATTAGCGGAGCACGCTATTCAAATTACTGGGAGGTTTCTCTTCTCCTGCTGTACTTATAGGGTGCTGACATCATCAGTGTTTAGAAAGGGAAATGTGCAACCTGTAGTGTGTTTTCCCAGTTGCAAAAAGGGACATTTCCCTCTCACAGACTTTCACACACACAAACCCCACTCACCCACCCACACACACACACACACACACACACAGCATTTGCAGGATTCAAACCCCTACCTAACTATATTATGACACTTGAGGGAGACGCATTAGCAGAGCGCACTATCCAAATTATTGGGCATCTGTTCTGCACCTGCAGTATTTATAGGGTGCTGACATCTTTATTTCTACAGAGGTATGTACATGTAGTACTACCTGTCAGGTGGGGGATAGCATATATATGCATTTGCGGCCACCTACGTCAGGATCAGATATGCACATCGCACTGGCAGGTTATGTTCTATACCATGCTTTGTGACCACAGGACCTGTAACACACAACACAACCAGTCCAGAACACCACACCCACATCCAGGACACACACTTAGCTTCCCTGGGAACAGTGCCGGGATATGCAGGTGTTCACATACACCATTCCAGTTGTTAACATCAGGTACAGGCATATTGTGTGTGAGAACTACTCAGGCCTCTACCACTTTACCCTACAGCCACTACAATTTGTGGGTCCATGTGCTATGGCAGAACCACACACCACAGCCACATGGGGGAATACATATTGCACCTGTCCATCTGCAGCGTGGGTACTCACTGTTCCACACCAAAGGTAGACCACCATTGTTGATATCTGACCATACCCACCTTTCCCTGGACATCCATATCCCATCTCCACCCCCAGGCAAGGTTGTCACTGCACACAAACTGTATTTAGCACAAGCAGACTCTACACTTGTGAAGACTGGGGTGGACGACTTCAGAGGACCCATGCTGGGGGACTATACTGGCCACTCAGCATAATCCTTGACAATTGCATTCTATGAGCATGTGTACGGTTTGCATTGATCATGCTATCCCACATATACCCATGACTGCTCCACAACAAGACACCTGTCAGGTGTACACCAGCCATATATGAGCCGCACAACAGACAGAGTGAGCTAATACATTGCAGAGCTGTAGCCCACAGAGGGAGGACATCTGTGAACAGTTCCGGCACGGCACTTCATTCACACATAATCATCACAACACAGTGTTGACAGTGGAATTGTCCAGAGAATGCAGATAGGGCTCTCCTCAGTCTGTTATTGACGGACACTTACTGTTAGAGATCCTCAGCAACCCTCTTCCAGCACACACCAACAACATGGCTGTGGCTTAGCACATTCAATCCCTGGGACCTCCACGGTGCCCCTGCTTGACAGAGGCACAGCTCACTAGCCTCACATGTTGCCTTATGTGACCTACTTTACAGTGGCACAGTAGCCTACTGTACTGGGGATGCAGATGCCAAGCACACTCTGGCTGAGCTGTCATTCCCTAGGGCAACAAGCCTAGTATTGACCTCTACACCCATATGTTCAATTGTCGGATGCACAATATCTGTTGTGCTGTTCTACTGTTTGCAGGTCTTTATTGCCATAGCATTCCCTGTTCCTATGACCAACTTGTGTATCTGTGGAAGATGTTTGCATATGACAGCGATCCACTATATCACTTATGTCTCTGTAGTCATTTACTGTGTGTGCTGGGCAGATTGCTGTGTTGTGGTTGGTTCCTGGACTGACACGTACAAATACCAGATATGTGTGGCCAACTGCTAAACGGCGATATGGCCTAAGTGTGTGAGCATGCCCAGTTCAGCCTTTCCATGGCATGTTGTCTGACATATGCCTCATTTATGATAGTGTGTGAGCATGCCCAGTGTGAGCTTTCCATATGTTGCACTCTGAAGTCCACCACATATTTGGGTGTGTGTGAACTTCAACAATATCTCACGTTTATGGTTGTGTGTTGGGTGTCATGTTGTGTACTAACTGGCCAACTGCTTCGTGTCTGCCACAACAGGGATTATACTGTGCCTGCAGGGATTGCATGGGATAATTTGCAGACAGTTCTCAACATACTTTCATAATGACCTAACACTGTAGTACCGTATAGTGTACTGGTTCAGTACTTTCACTGTGGTGGACAGTATCCTGGGCTTTTGTCCTATGACTGCTTGACATCTTCATAGTGAGCACAACAGACTGTGTAGGGGCCAGTTGTGCACATATGACCATGTTGCATTATGTTCAGATATGGACTACCTACACCAGGCTCGTCCAACATTGGTAGTGTATTCCACAACATGGGTGGACATTGGCAAACACTAGCGATGTTCCCTAGGCCATTTCTGATGCTAGTCACAGGGTGTGTTTGTCCTTCGACACACATTGTAACTGGAGTTTGCCATGACATATGTCATGGTTAGTATACTGTGCCTCCGTCTACCTCTGACATAACAGTGATACCCAGGGTTAGCCTACCATCTCCCATCCACTCATCAGGATTCCTCTTGAGGGGTGTCGATAAGTGACTCTCTGGCTGACCTTTACCGGGAGTTTACTGAAGAGTGGGGGTGCCTTTTGTGTTATGGATCATTCTGTACAGCTTGTCCTATGTATGTCAGTGCTGGGGTTCAGGTCTCTCATGTGCATAGCTCACTGCCATTCAGATTGTACAAGGTGCAGCATGTTCATTGATTCCAGGTTGGACATGGCTTCATACATCAGGCACAGCTTGCCTGTAGCTGGGCAGTATGGCAGTGTGTGGGGCTGCAGTTTGTTTACTCAGGCAACACATGGCATCTGTTCATGCTCTTTGCTACTCCTGGTGGGGTACTGTTGTGGATTTTACAGTTGATGGTGGTGTCTGCTGAGGCTATTGTAGTCAATTGTGACGCTGATGGAGGATGACTGCAGAGCCACAGTGACATCCCCTTATCTACATCTGCCAACCTTCATATTTGGGTGGGTATACAGTATATGTTTCTGCGAACACTACGGCCACATGTTTGTTCAGTGCAGGATATCTATCACCTTTTTTACCCAGGTCTCTCATTACATGTTAGGTACGTCATGGGTTGACACCTGTGTGGTAATTTGTGGGCACTTACTGTATATCCACGGTGGTTGTCTATACACAGTTCTGCAATTAGCTTGCTGACATGGCTATGGCTCCAGTTGTCTGTTTGTAGGTGGCCCTTTTGTGGGTTGCTTGTGTCAGCTGGGGGTCGGATATGGTGGGCTGTTTGTACTCCTCTGCATACATGTTCAGTCACAGTCCTTCCATGTTGGCCTATACCTATGGGACATATATACAGAACGGGGGGGGGGCCCAGGACCAGGCCTTGTGGGATGCCACTCATATCTGCTTTGTAGTCTGACATGGATGTGGCACGTCTGACCATGTCAGTTCTGTCCTTGGTCTGGTTTGCAACCCCTCTACTGACATAGGGGTATATATTTAAGCTGGTGAACATATCCATACTGAACTCGTACGGTATTATCTAGAAGCATATGCACGGTCCAGCTACGCTGTGTGGACCACATTGCCCTCATCAATGACCTTAATGACTGCTTCAAATGGGTCAAACATGTTTAGGGGCAGGATCTGCAGTTACGACTGCCACACTGTGTAGGGTCCAGTATCAGTAGGTCCACAATAGCCTTCTGTCTGCGGTACATACTGATCCTTTCCATAGCTGTGCAGACCAAGCTTGTCAGGATCCTGGGGTGGTAGTTTGCAGTATCCATTCAGGCAACACCTTTGTTGTGAAGGACCACTGTTGTTGTACACTGCTCTTTGGGTACATATCCTGTGGTAAGGCTGACATTGGGCAGTAGTGTGATTTGGCATTCCATTATTCTTGGAGTCCATGTTGGCCTCAGCCCAGGACACCATCACATACCTTTGCTGCTGTGTGTTTTGCTTTGCAGATGATGGCTGTTACCTCAGCATCTGCAATGTCAGGGGACCAGCAGTCTGCTGGGATAGATATTTTGCACTCGGGGGGGGGGGGGGGTGTTTGCACTGCACCTGTCAGGTTGTATGTTAGCAATATGTGTGTGTGTGTTTGGTATGTTGTTTGTAATATCTGTGTGATTCGGAGCATATCTGTGGATGCCCAACATGGTTCCTACCATCAGTTAGGTAAGCCTTGTTATTATCCTTAGTGTCCTGTACAATTTGTATCTTCATAGGTTCATGGGTTCATACTAAGCTATCCACCCTAGGGCATTAGTAAGCCTAGCCAGAGTGTGTGTGTCTTTCACCACCCCTTGCTATGTTTCTATTATGGCCATTTATGAAGTCTTTTACTGTGCCTCTGTCTGGTCGTGACACAGTGAAGACCCCCAGTATACATGTACGATCATCCATCCACTTGGCAATATTCCTGTTGAGGGGTGTCAGTGAGGGGCTCTGCCTAACATGGATTGGGATCCTGTTTCTGGGTGTCGGGAGCCTCTGGGTTATGTATCTGTCCCTCCAGCACATCTTATTTCATTATGTGTTGAGGCTGATATCTGTCACTCTCACAGCTCCAATGGCTTTGATTTCCTGTGGTGGAGCATGTCCATTACTCCTGTGTTGGACATGGCCTTGTAAAACAGACATACAATGCCTCTGTGTAGGCAGTCTGTGACTGCATTCAGCTGGGGTGTCTACAGCCAGGCAGCATATGACATATATTTCACAGCCTTTATCCTCTTGGTGGGGTAACTATGAGGTCTTCCGAACCGCTGCAGGTGTCACGTACGGTACATCCCATATGAGTAATTCTACTAGATTATGGGTCTGATAAGGGAACAGTACAGCGGCACAGTGACCTCTGTTGATGTAGATGTGAATCCTTTCATGATACAGTGTCCAATATCGACAATCTTCCTAGCCACATTGGCATTGTGAGTGTCACATGACAGATTACTGTCGACTTGTGTCCCTAGGTCCCTGATTACTCCTTGCATACATAATGGTTTGCCACCTATGTGGTAATTTGTGTATACCTTGTCTAGTATTTGGTGGGACATTCATACTGTCCAGTGTCTTCAGGATGTCTGGGTGGAGTTCTTGTGTGTGAGAGTGTGGTCTGTCGCATGCTACAGACTGTACAGCAGTTTGGACTACACTTAGGTGCACATGGGTGGTCTCCGCTGCTTTGTGCATTGTCAGTTACCTGGCCATATGGGTGTCTGTGCTGCATATGGATACTCCCCCTCCTTTGATGTTTTGGTCCAGGTGTTGGGGCCATAACATATGATATGTGGTATAACCTGGTAGTGCTGGTGTGCTATCACTAGGCTTGCAGCAGGCTTCTGTCACTGCACAGACATCGATGTTCTCCATAATGGGAAGTGCCTCAGGGGCATGCATATTGCAGTTTACACATCTGTCATTGGTCAGCATTACCCTTATGTTTCTTACCACTTATGTTTTCTAGGGTGGTGGGTAGTCTTTTTGGCCTTGCCTACATACGGCTCTATGGAGGTGGCAAAGGCCTTATCCAGTATCCAGACGCCCAGGGGTAACAGGTGCAAGCCATCCCTGGAACAGCAGCATGGCTTGTCATGCTTGACATCTCAAGCAGACAGACATTAGACCCTCTTGGACTGACAGCTGTAACTGTGCCAGCTGTTAAACATGATCATTCTGTGTTTGTACTGTGGCATCATTCTTGGTGAGGGTTGGATGCTGCACACAGCCAGTGTCATACCGCCTGGGGTACATACTCAGAGAGATCATCCATGTCTCTTTTCATGTAGACCAGGGAGGTACATCTCAGGTCATTCACACCAGCATGGACATTGAGTGCATCATATTTCTGCTTGCTTTGGGGTGACCTGCGTACTTGTGTTATATGGCATTTTGTGGCAGCCTACAGGCAGCTTACTCTACCCTTTCCCTTGTTCAGTCTGGTGAGTGGGACAGCAGTGTGTCTGCCTATACAGACACCTATTACAACTGTATCAGGCATGTGGTTTCTCCTTCTGGCCTGTGACTGTTTGGCACACCAGCTTGGTGTACTATTCGTTGCATGTGCTATGTTTGGAGGTTGTGGTTGCTTGTGATCTGCTTTGGAGGCTTCTGTTGGTGTGGTGTGTTTGTAATTAGGGCCTCCGGGAATATTTTCCTGTGTTTATGTGTTTGGTTTACAGTTGTGGTAGGTCTATGTGGGACTGGGTTTGTGGTGTATGTGGTTACCTTCTCCTCCTGACTAGTTTTGACAGTACTGAGTTGGGGGAGCTCAACCTCTGGTTTGGATACATGGTTGCATCTATCACATATATTTGTATTTATTGGGGGGAGTTGTGGTTGTCTGTGTACTTGGGACAGGTGTCACATTGCCTCTGGATTCACAGATTCTACTTGTTGTGGCTGGACTTAGTGGATTGTATGTGTGGACATATGTTATTGCCATACTACTGGTCAGTGATTACTTCCCTTTTTATGTTTGCTCTATCATGTGGTAGCTTCCTCATTCTCTTGCATGGTTTGGTAATGGCTGGAGTCCAGCATGCCAGATGCCTGCGTGTATGGCATTGTGTGTTGTTGTTATTTGTGATTGCATACTCCAAGCATTCCTGGCTGTGTTCATGGAATGCCTGTATAACATGTTATGTGGTGTGTCCCATATTCTGCACTTGCACAGGGCCTTTCGTGGATTCAACATCAGTTTGGAGGGCTGCAACCTGTGCTTTACACATGTTTTTCACTGTGGTATTCTGGCCAGGGACTGGGGTCGGGATGTGTATATCCAGTGTGATTACTCTATGGTCTGGTCTTACCGGTGAAGGATACACTTCTCATCTTGCCATCCAGTACACATGTTGCTGATTATCACATCCAGTATGCTTACCCCTCTTGTGGGAGTGGTACGTTGTTCCTGGGCATTTTTGTTTATGGATTCTGGGAACTTTTCTCCAACTGTGTTGGTGCTAGTATAATGCTCCCGGTGTATGTCTGGGTATTTTCACTCAAGCAATATAATGTTGTTTTGGGGGCTTGATATATTCATGTATTCCAACATAGGCCAGATGCAGTTCCTGGTATTAGGACAGTAGTCTGCAGCAGGCTATATACTGCGAAGCGGTTTTAGCCATTGGTATTTGACCATGGCTAATTCATGCTGCTTCTTGTTGTGGTACCAACATGGGGGTGTGGTTATCCTTGACATTTATTGCTAGTCACCCTCCTTTTGTAGCTTGTTCCATGTTTTGCGGCTGTACAGCACAGTATGAGGTGTGACCTGGTAGTGTTAGGGTGCTGATGTGAGCCTTGACCCAGTTCTCTATTACAGGACTGATATCTACATTCTCCATACTGTGTGCGTTTACACTGCACACATCTTGCTGTTTAGACTTCTGGCATTGGGTAGCATTACATCTAGGTTCCTATCCCTTGTGGTACCTATGAAGGTGGGTTTGTGTTTTGAGACTTACCTATTCAGGGCATGCTGTGGGTACTGACAGCCTTTGCCAGTATCCATGGGGCATGGAATGATAGGTGCACACCACCCCTAGCAGGTGGTGCATCATGTCATGCTCCGCATGTCTTCCAGCCTGAAACACATTGGCTCCCCTTTGACTTACTGCATTACTTCAGCCAGTTATTGCACTTGATCATCCCATCGTCATTTTGTGGCTTTATGCTTGGTGAGGGTGGATGTTAGTCAGGGTGCTCAGGTGTTCATATAGTACATGGTGTTACATTACTTAACACATGGCATTCATGCCTCAGGTGGTGCTGCAGGGCTGCCTCTGTCGGATGCGCATATTACACTTCCCTGTACATGTTTGTGAGCAGGTCATGTCATTTTAGGCATCCATGTCATTATTTGAGTGAGTCAGAGGGGGTATTATTCCCAGGGTTCCTACTGAGCCAGTGTATGTGCTATGCGTTGTCTCTTTGCCAAGGCCTGGGCATACTGGGCACGCCTCCTTCTGCCTACTGGGGCAGGCTCAGGTTGTTCCTCCTCCGAGTCACGCTCTGCCTGTGATGGCCTTGGCAATGGTGGGGGGCTGTTTGGCCCAGCCCTATGCTGGTCCTGCTGCAGCTGTTTTCGCAAGATCATATTATGTAGCATAGCACATACCATGACAATTTGGGTACATGTAGTTGGTGTGTACTGCAAGGCTCCACCAGATGTGTCCAGACACCGGAACCATGACTTGAGCAGCCCAAACACACGCTCTATTACATTACGTGTTTGTGCATGTGCCTCATTATGGCGTTCCTGTTCAGGTGTGTGTGCGTTTCTGATGGGTGTTATCAGCCACGGCTCCAGTGCATAACCTGCATCCCCCACTAGGTGTCCGTGTGGGATGTCCCCATTGGCAAATGTCTGGTACAGCTGCGTCAAATGCCAGATGTGGGAATAATGGTAACTCCCAGGGCAGCCAGCACACACATTCATTATTATGCCCTGGGCATCACACACGACCTGACAGTTGATGGAGGGGAAGCCCTTGCGGTTAATGTAGGCCCTACCCCGCTCACCGGCTGGTGCTTTGATGCATATGTGCGTGCAGTCTATTGCATTCACTACCTCAGGGTATTCCGCTATTTGCTGGAAGAGACGCATATTGCTGGCCAATACCTCATGGGCATTGGGGAAATATACATGATCACCGACATGTGCTGACATGGCATCCAGGAACTGGTGCAGTACCCTGGAGGCTGATGCCTGTGATATCCCCATCATATCGCCAGTTGGTCTCTGGAAGGAACCTGTTGCTAGTATTCTTAGGCCAACACATACCTTGGTTTCCACTGGGATGGGTTCCCCTCTGTTGGTTCTGTTTGTGAGGCGTGGCCTGCACAGCTCAACAATTTGCTGCAGGAGCTCTCTGTCCACTCTATAGCGCTCTACTATCTCCAGCTCATGTTACCCGTGGTAGGTGACCCTGGGCCTGTACACTCTTCTCTGTCTCCTCACTGTGGGTTGTCTAGCACCATCTGCATTGTCACCACCCTCAGCAAGTCGCCTATGTCTCATTATGACAGCTATGGCAGCCCCTAACATTTCTGCTCTGAGTGAAGCTTTTTCAGTTTTCACTTCTATTAGCCTACTCCTGTTTTGCAGTGTCTCTTAAGAAAAACATCCTGCACTACTGTTTGCAGAGTTTTAAGTGCTGGGCTGGGCTACTATTTTGCCTGTGTAATTGCCTGCTTCTAATTGTTTTCACCTGCTAGCTTCAGCAGTTATCTCTGCTAGCTTCCTACTAATTCTGTTGCTTCCTTTTTCCTTTCTGTTTCCTCAGGGGGGAGCAACGAGCATACTAGCAGAAACACGTTCACAGTGGCTTACACGTGCGCACACGTGCTTACACGGTTCAGAATCTACTTATTCGGGTTAAAACGCGCGCACACCCACACAAACTGTGTTACAAGTCTGCCAACAGCCTCCTACATGCTCAGCCTGCCCTACACGCGCGCACACCAGCG
The DNA here is from genome assembly GCF_019279795.1 of Protopterus annectens. Classification (NCBI taxonomy): domain Eukaryota; kingdom Metazoa; phylum Chordata; order Ceratodontiformes; family Protopteridae; genus Protopterus; species Protopterus annectens. The sequence continues at coordinate 430,979,725 of NC_056734.1, read as the reverse complement.
CAAACAGTGTTAAACATCTCCCAACACGCTCCCACATGCTCAGTCTGTCTTACATGCATGCACACTGCCCTACTCGCGCTTCATGGCGCACATCGCAAGCAAGTGATGCCCAGCAAGAAACTTTGGTGTAAGTAACAGTGTACACCTTCCATTTCTTGACTTTCCCTGACTTATCTTGTGGCACACCTCTTTCCATGATCTCGGTCTGTCATCTGTCATGTTACACAGACCTCCAATGAACGGCATTTCTTTCTACCATTCCCCCCTGTGATGTCACCTATATCCTACTCTATTCCTCCCCCTTATGTATCTCTTACACTACTCAGACTGTGCTCATTTGCTATGTGACTGTGAGATTCAGTATCCTAACCCTCATTTATATGAGATTGCCTACTAATGCTTAGTTACATGTCTTAGACTCAGCTTCCCCCCTTAGCAACCACTACACGGTGGCCATGTTGTTTTTGGTCTGCTGGTCCCTGCATTGTCATTCCATGTATTGTATGAAACCCACATTTGTGGGTTTATAACCTTCATTTTTATGTTTTATACAGCGCAGCCCGTTTGCGTGGGGCTGCGCTGGGTTTAAACATTGGCGATCGCCGAAAAAAAAAATTGTATTTTTATTATTTTTGCATCGTGTTACCTTGCCAATGGCCACATATTTGGCCATTGGCATGCTGCCTGAGACATATGCACCCTTTATTTGGAGCTGACATGGTTCGCTAGGAATTTGCAGAAACGTACTCAGTTGTCAACTGAGTACATTTCTGCAGCTAAAACGTCTCTTACACGGACTGGTTTCTGCTTCGTGGATCGCTAATATACCTCATTTGCATACATTTCGGCTGCAAGTGAGGTATTTAGCATGTCCACGCCCAGTCCGTGTAAGAGACGTTTTAGCTGGTCTCTTACACCGAGTTTAGGGCTGTTCCTGGATCGCGAGGCTTTTCTCTCCTACATACATTTTCCATAGTAACAGTCAAACAGGCAGCAAAAAAGAGAGAAGCTCACTGATTTATGCCAAAAATACACACCTAATTGATGACAATGTTCCTTTCTCCACTTTTACTGATCCTTCAGAAGTTAGCCAAGTTCTAATTAACATTATAGCTTTAAGCCATAATCATGCATACACTGCATCTGTCTACATTCCTCCTCTGCATCCTCTATTCCTTCTAACCAACTTAAGGACTCCCACAGCTGTTGTAGTCTATTTAAGCATAACGTTGCTATTTTTGGAGAATTTATCTGACTGCTTGGGATTCCTTTGACCTATACAGAAACATTCAGGTAATCTTTTCAGCCTTTCACAACTGTGTTTATTGATATTATTAATTTCTCCTTTGTTGGCCTGGAAATTTACCTGCTCCTTTTTTGAGAGATATCATGTCTGGTGCAGAGACAGCTGTGATACATGGTATAATGGTTGAAATGGAGAAGTAACTATGAGAAGGAAAACACATTAAGAAAAGTAATGATGAAGAGAACCATCATTTTCGAAGAGATGTAGCTGATGGTCCTTTTTTGTCATGCATGCCTCATGATGTCCTGGAGGAAATGATTTATAAAAATAACTATCTAAGGATGCCACAATTTTGTGGGTGGAAAAGAGGGATAAGTTTAATCAGAAAGCAGATCCAGAGGACAGGATGGTAAATGACAAAGAAGAAAGGGAGCAACTAGGTTGAGAAGTACAGTGTTCAGAGAAATTTAATGCAGTGGATTGAGATGGCTGCAAAGACTTAAAACCCACCAATGGGACAAAAATAGCCCTATTCAGTGGTAAAACGAGAAAGAGACTGAAAGGAATGAGGATTGACAATAGGTGAAATCACTGGTAACAATCTTTCACAAGCATGATATACCATATGATACGGACTTTATATGGAATAAAGTAATAGCTATATTGGACACCTGATATTAGAGCTTTTATATAACTAGGAAAAAGACATTTTGTGATACTATTTTTGAAGATTTTGCTATTGTTGAACATTTTTGGTCAGCTGTGTGACAAAACAAATCACAAGAATACCCATGCAATGGATTTTTTGGTTTCAGCAAAGACTATGAACTTTAAGAAAACCCTAATAATACAATTTTGATTGAATGATATTAAAGGACAGGACATTGTGACTTCTTCAGAAGGTATTTTTCACTCTGTTTTGAACACAAGAGATTAAAAATAATAAAAATGTTTAAAAAGGGATATGGGAATACATTAAAATGCTGAATGTTACAGATGGAAAAACACGGCATGTACCAAGCATAATCATGATACATGTGCTTTAGAACACTGAGGACAATGTAAAATCTGTTTTCTTCTGTGGCATGAATGAAAATTTGATAAACGGATGTGATAAAAAAAAAGAACATAAAAACCGAGTCCTGTAAGTGGTCTGGTTGGGAAGATGATTGATAAGAATGTTTCAATTATACGTAAAGGGAGTTGGGGCAGTTACTTTAAGAGAAGTGCAAGGGAGAAAACGATGTCAAAAGTTTTAGACCATTGTGCAGTATGGACATGAAGTGTAAAGAATGCTAATTCAATAAAAGAAGGGAGAGGTGTGGAGAAATCAATATCTACAGAAGTTAATTAAAGAAATTCAGAATGTGAGAATCTCATTTTATGGAAAAAAAAACATAAAACAATGATCGCTATTTTATAAAAAAATTGTGAGAGCACTGGATAGTATATGAAATAAGAAATTGTGCATTCAGACAGAGGTAGTAAGTATATGGAAAAAGTAAAAGATTATTTTATGTAAGGTAATGCTTGCATGAATTAATAAAAACAGGAAATGTTAGTTATTTAAAAAAGACAGAGACATTTATGAAAACATACAAGAATTAAAGATTTGATGTTGGAACAACAATGTAGATAGCAGGTTTGAAAGGAACAAAATGGATGAAAACAGAAGAATCATTATTAGAAGAGGAAATCCAGGAAAACAGTGGAATAAATAAGAAGCTTCTCTGAAATAAAAACAGCTGTAAAAGAATATATTGAAAAATTACACGAGAAAGGAGACATATGTTTCTTATGAGAATAAGTAAGGAAATTAATGATGTTTTAATGCAGAAAACTGTGGTTCAGTAACTTAATAATGTGTTTTAAAAATTAAAGAAGAGCTGTACTCCAATATTAGATGGTATTGGAAAATGAGTCAGGAACAGAAGATTGATTTATTGATTGATTGATTGATTGAGTGATTGACTGACTTTTTTTTTTTTTTTTGGAAAAGGGGATAAAAATGGATAAGTTAATGAAAGTTTTCTTAAGCATATCTGAATGAAGGGATAAAAGTCAAAATTTAAACCTGGACACCTGTAACTCTAAATAATACAGATGATATCATAATGAAAATGATTCATTTAAGGTTTGACAGATATGGAATGATGGTTTATTTAACAGAAAAAATAGACAAGTAGACACTATCAAATGGCTCTGGCTGATAAGTTTATGGATGACTAGGTGCAGTCACTGAATTCCCAAATGACTTAGCCATCCTGCAGGAAGGTTTGTCTCAAATAAGTAATTGGTGTCAAAATCTTTGTCTGATACTAAACGTCAAAACAATTTGTTATTGTATCTTTTGGGAAGCCATCTATCCCAGGAAACTACCATGTTGACCATACTCCCCTAAGATTTGGAAACTTATGAGGGCAGTGGCCTAACTTTTGATCAACATGTGCCTATTGTAAGAAAATCATTCCATATTCCACAGCAGCTTATAAACAAAGGGACTGTGTCTAGTTCCAGGGTCATCGTTGTCCCCATTTACTCAGCCCTTATTAGGCCAAATATTGAATATAATGTCCCCTCTGGCATGAATCTGTCTGGAAACATGCAATAACTGGAACACCCACAGAGATACCTTACTAAAAGGATACAAGGCCTAAATGACATCTCCTATGTGGACCGACTCAAAGCCATGTCACTATGCTTGGTATCCTACAGACTACTAAGAGGTGACCTGTGTCTACCATACAAGGCATCCTCTGACCCATTACTGATGGATTTACTCCACTTCAACAAGTCAAATGTCATCAGAAATACTCAGTCTAGGTATCTAAACCTCTTCTGCAACATCAACAGAATGGTTTGGAGGGACATATGTATTTTGTAAAGGATACTGCTGCTGTGAAATAGACTCCCCATCCACATAAAGCAAAGTTTATCCCTGTCCATTTTCAACTACAACTTAGATCTATGGATGAGAAACAGAAATGTTATCCCAGGACTGAAAAGTTATTCCAGGACTGCCTCTTGTACATGGACAGAGCAGCTCCTAAATGCTTTATCCCATGCATGGGTCCCCTCAAATTATCTGTGGTATGATCGCAGTTATTCTCATTAGGGTAATATATAATTATCCACCATGGAATGGGTAAGTTAAATCTACAAGCAAATTGGATATGTTATTTTGAGCACAAAATGAAAAATTGGCTAGGTTTAAAATGGTCCACAAGGGCAACTAGCCTCATACTTACCCAATAATAGTAAAATGAATAACTGCAAGTATTTTGCAGTAAGGAAAATGCTTGTATTGTTATATGTGCCATTTTCAAATCTTTTGATAATGCATTATGAGACCAGTTATGGGAACAATGATGCAGTATGGAACATGTGAAAATGTAATAATTTTTTTAATTGTTGTATGAGAATAGGAGTGTTAGAATTATAGTGAATGGATGGTTACATAAAAATCCAGCTTAGTAGGGGGGCTAGGCAGAGGTGTTTCATGAGAAGTGTTTTATATCCATTGGTAATGAGTGCTGTGAGAGAAAACATCTGCAGGAAGTTAAAAGACACTGTCTATAACTTCAAACACAAGGTAGTAATACCAGTGAATTTGTTGTACACATCTGACAATACTGATTGCTTAAAATATTAAATGGATGACATAAACAGTGATGGAAATAGAAATGCAATTGAATCCAGTGGGTTTGTAAATTAACAAAGAGCAAAGTAAAGGCTTTTGATGAACATGCAAGAAGGGCAGGTATATATTTCTTGAGAATGGAAATGTAAGTACAAGGAATAAAGTTTGAAAGCTATGATAAAATTGTAAGACAATGGGAGGAAAAAAAACAGAATGTAGTAAAACTCTGGAAATCATTTTCATAGGATCATAGGATCAGAGGAAGTTACTAGGCTAATGGCCCCAGGGCCATTAAAGGCTTAGCCAAGTTCTACCCTTATTTCCATGATCATCACCTAATACTCATGTTCAAGAGGAACACAGGTGGAACCCCGGGGGCAAATCTACGGTCACCCATACAACCGTCCAGATTGTGTTTGAAGAGGGCCAATGAGGTTTTCTGTTCGACATGAAGCGGGAGTCTGTTCCAAAGGTATGGTAACCTCTGGGAGACAAATCTGTCCCTCCAGCAGGTTCTATTAATGTCACATACCAGGTTAAGGTCTTTAGAGCAAGTAAGCAGTGTACCATTTGACTTGCAGATATGCAGCATTTCCAGCAACTCAGGGTCAGAGATTGTCTTATATGCAAGGCAGTGATCGCCTCTGAGTAGTCTGTATGCAATAAAATAAAGTGACAGTGATTTCAGATGATCCACATAGGACAGATGCTGAAGACCTTGAATTTTCCTTGTGAGGAACCTTTGTGATTTCTCCCATTGCTGCAGGTGCTTGGAAAGGTACATATCAAAAGGGGAATTGTACTCAATTATTGGCGTGATGAGGGAGAAGTACAGGGAGGTTATAACTTCTTTTTATTTCTGGAGGCAATGCCCTTACTTATGAGATGAGCAATATAGAATGTCCTTCTTACCACTGTGGAGACATGGTGATCAAAGGTAAGATTACTGTTAACATGTGTGCCCAGGTCTCTCACCTATGAGTGTACTCTCAGAGTGCTGCTATTGATGTGGTAGTTAGAAAGAACATTGCTCTGTTTGTGTACGACCCTCTTGTAGGATGTTGACATCATTTGGTGAGCCTATGACTGCTCCAAGTTTGCAGTCATCAGCAAACCTTGTCAGCCACAGACTTTTAGTTTTTGCTTGTACTTCGGAGAAATAGATTCCAAACAGTAGAAGGCCCAGGACTGATCCCTGTGGAACACCACTAGTTACAGATCTGGGGTTGGAGGTGGATTCCCCTATTTTGACTATATATATATATATATATATATATATATATATATATATATTAACATGTATTAAGAAAGAAAGTGTATCTGTTTAATTTGATAGTTCTAGGAAAGATGAATTATTTAAGAGGAGTGTATTCATTTCTAAGTAATATGGAAAATTAATTATTTCAGATTGTATTTACTGCATTTTCATGGCTCAAACCTTTTAGAAGGGATGTGATATATAACAAAGTAGAAAAAGTTTTCTTAAACTTGATAAATATTTTGTTTTTTTTAAGCTTATGACATGTTTTTGATATCAAAAAGGATGAGGTATGATAAGGGGAAGGTGGTGACAAAATTGTTAATGGGAAAATATCAATATTTATGGGAGATGATGAGCTCAGACAACATAATTAAAAAGGTAAAAAACAAGAAAAAATTGGAATATCAAATATAGATAGATAGATAGATAGATAGATAGATAGATAGATAGATAGATAGATAATGATATATGGGAGCCCTTCATTTGTTCTAACTTTCAAATTTTCAAAACTCATATGGCCGACACCATATGAGCTAACATTTGAAAGTCCGACAAATGATAGCGGAGATCCTGCTACAGTGCAGGACTGGGAGATTCCCCTTTCCTGCACTGTAGTGTGATCTTGGAGTGAGAATATTTAAGTAGCAGGGGGTGTGGGGGGTGCAGGGGGGCTTGCCCCCTGCATAACACAGTTTTACCCTGTTTACATGTAGGTAAATGGTGCTATTTCAGGATGTTGGTCTTTTGGAATGTCGATCATATGGTGTCAGCCATATGAAAGTCGGCATTCTGAAGTAGACCCAGATATATATATATATATATATATATGTAAAATATTAATACAGACGTAATTCAAGAGAGAAAAACATTGTATGAAGAAATAATGAGGAATCTGTTTTATTTAGATCCCTGCAAAGGAATACCATGAGAAATACAAATTGCTATTAAAAAAGGAAAGGTTTAAAATATATAGGTTCATAGGTAAGTACTAGGCTATCTGCCAGAGGGTAAAATATATATTGTAGAAAAAAAGGATGCTTCTAAAATATAGAGGTTCACCCTATGCCTAGGCAGAGCCATTAATTCAAAGGTCCTGTCCAGCCAGTTTAGTGTAAAGAGTGAGGTTAAATTGCTTATCTCCCTCTCTGTGCAGCAGAGCCAGCTTGAAGAGCCCCCCCTAGGTCTCTGCCGCCCTGTCATGATAAGCCTGTTCTTTAGTTTAGGATCCTCTGCTTCAGGTTCACTGTAAGGATCCATGTCCTGTGTTCTATGTGATGTGGGTTAGGATCCTATCCCTCCAAGGTGTCCTCTGTTGGTTCTGAAGCTGGAGCTCCTGAATGTGTTGTGGGTTGTTGGGTGTCTTCCTGTCATAGCAGATGGCTCAGCTGAGGGTTTGGTGATATCCCTTAGCTGGAGCTTGTGCTAGAGCTGCATAAGTCAGTTGTTTGTGGCCAGTAATCCTCTTGGTAAGGTGTTTAGGTGGAGCATCCAGCTGAATTCTGGCCTTTGTCTGGAGTCGTATGTTTGAGGGCACTCACTTCTGGCTTGGTAAGGTACTGTGATGGTATTTTAGGCTGTTTAAGGTCAGTTGTGATCTATTTGAGGCATTTTTGTTCCTTTTCCAGGTGTTTTCTATTTCTTTCCACCTAGGCAATATGATTATCACAGTAGACCATGCTGGGGGCACTGCATGATATTATGAGATTAATTTTTACACGAGTATCACCTGATAACCACCTTTGTTATTTTTTTAAGGATGGGATTTTTGAGGGGGGGATGCATCCCTCTTGTTTTTTCCATATTTACATGAGGTAGTTGTCTCAGATTTTCATTTCTGGAAGGTATTTGTATCCTTATTTTCTTTCTCAGCTGGCCCTTTTTTGCAGTCATGGTAGTTGACATCTTTTATCCATCCTCCTGAGCAACATCTGACCTTGCTGGATATCATCTGAGGCATCCTCCTAGGCCTGAGGTATGGGGACAGGTGAGTAATCTGTTTACCACCTCACCTAGAGTCTTGCCCTCAATTATGAGTTCTAAACTGGGTACATCTGCGCATGTATCTCTGAGACACTGGAACTGGTTTCAGCCATCCTGAAGAGTCTATAATACAAACCTACTGGTTGGTAGTCTCAGACTGTGGTGTGGCCATCTTTAACTGTAGAGGAGTCCATGATGTTCTAATGAACTGTCAGGTTGTCCATTCTGTCCAACCAGGTTTAAAAGACATGATCTGCCCTTAACAAATTATGATCTGTGTTGTGTGGTTCTTGGAGGTTCCCAATGTCTCTGTGGGGTAACTCCATCTTGAGAGGTCTAGGAGTCTTGCAGACCATCTGTTACAGGCTTATAACAAGATGGTTCCTGTCTCAATTTGGTCCACCACCTTTACTGTTAATGATCTGCCCTTTGTGGTGCTCTCTGTTATGGGGTCTTTGTGTAGTGAGGTCCATAGGTCTGCATGTGTGGCGGTGTCAATGTAGTGCTCCATAGAGTTGAGTTAAGATTGTGTGTGGGTTATTGGGCGTGTGTGTAGAGTCTGTGTGTTGGCTTTGTTTAGGGTTGTTGTAACCTGGTTTGGTTTTTGCCGTTCTGTGGGTTCTTGGTTAGTCCTGCCTGTTAGTTTGTCCAGGGGTGGCTTTTGAGGGGGTGGTTTTGTTTGAAGTTTGGCAAAATGGGTGTGTTCAGTTGTTGGGATGCCTATCTGCACTGTACGGGAGCCCTTTGTAGAGTTTGCACTTACTGTGTTGCAGAGAGTAAAGAACTTTGTTGTTGTCATTATGGTCCTGGGCAATTTTTGCTCAATATGCTTGAAGTTTGTTTTTGTTGAGGGATTCTCTTTTTGGCAATTACAGGATCATCATAGTCTTTTGTTCTTTTTGATTTGCTCTTGGAGTCCTTGGTTTTTTCCTTCTATAATAGAGCCTGTTTTCTGCAGACATGTTTATTGCATATATATGAGAGGGATGTTTTTTTCTCTATTAATGTAGGATATGATTCCTTAAAATTGATAGATTTATTATTGCTGAATAAAATAAAAATATGTTTTATAAGTAATAATTTTATATATGTCATATAAGGATAAAAATAGATTTTATGAAGATTTTTTGACAATAAATTTATTATAAAAAATTGAGTCATAAAAACCAATCAGAAAGAAATAAGTGTATACTTGAATGAAAAAAGCTGGTTATAAATTATAAATAAATGAAATATTATGAAAAGATTAAAGTGTTGTTTGAAATACTTTTCTATGTGAGTTAAATATAAATTATGTAGGAAGAAAGCAAGGAGTAAAATATTAAGCAATAGAGCATTATAAATCATGAATGTATTTTTTGTTGGTGTAAATCAGGAAAAAAGAATAATTTAATAATTGGATAAATAATTATTTATTTATCATATGAAAAGCTATTTTTTAAGAATTTAAGAAAAAACTCTAAAAGATTGATGTAAAGAAATATGTAAGATACATACATTTTCTTTTAAGATAGTTCAGTTTTTATATTTAATGCTTGTTTGTAAGAATGAAGGACAGAATTGTCAGTAAACCAGTCATCTAAGTTTTTTGTACATATATTTTTTAGTTTTTAATGTAATCCAGATTCTAGGTATTCAAATATCTTTCATGCAGTTCCACATCTCTTCAGAAGAACATAAATATCAGCACCAGCTGATCCCATCATAATAATTCACTGTACCATCTGGATATGACAAAAAACACTAATACTCTGGCTCAAGAAGCAATAACATTTTCTATATCTCTATACTGACTAAATGTAAATTCAACCTCATTTTCAATAACAACAATCCTTCAAAAACTCATTTATACCCTCATTTTAATCAAACTCCAATTTATCCAACCTTCTACCTAAATTGCATCAGCAAGTCTACATTTTTGTGTTGATCATTTCAAGGCTCAACTGATTGCAGTATTATTGAGATATTTCAATATTTAAATTATTACATATGAAAGTCTGACTTTATTGTCTTTCCTTTTTTAGACTAGTATACTGAAAATGCACACAGACATCAATCAATAAATTAATGACCACAAAATACATGACTTAAGTATCTATTTGCAGTAAAAATACATTTCAACAAACTGACCACAGTATTATTGATATATTTATTTATTTCCTTTATTAACGGTGAAAGTCTGACTGGACATAAAGTCCATTTTCAATAAAGACCTGGTGACAAAAGGTCCACAGACACTACATATTTATGTAATATTGTAATATCACATGACTTAAGTTAGCAACAGCAGTGTGTATACATGCAGTCAATAATGCACAGCTATGGCATAGCAGACATACGACTAAGAGACCCTTCTTCATTAGAAGTAATAACAGTATTAATACATAAGTTAAACAATTAAAATAATGAAAGGAAGTATAAAATACACAAGTTAAATAATTAAAGTAGCAAAGGAAAGGAACTGGTATCATTCTGAAAACAGCATATGAAGACAAGGGCCATTGCAGAAAAAAGAATGAACAAATGAGGAAGAAAATGCCTAATAAAGCATACAGAGGCAATGCTGAAAGACATGATGACATGTAACAGAGAAGGTGAAGAGCTATAAAAGTATTACTTGTAAATCTGAGTATGAAATGTAGAGTTGTATGTACTGAGAAAGGGGAGGGTGAGAAGATAGGAGTGGTGAAAAGAAACAGAAGGGTAAATGACTGGTATGGAAGGAGAGAAGGGTAAGTATGAAGAGTGGAGATTGAAAAATGTAAGAGGAAGGGGGAAATAGTGAGCTGGAGTAGGGGTGGAAAAAGAGAAAAAAAAAAGAAAAACATATTCTGAAAAATATTCTGAGGTGCCTCAGTTTGGAAGATGAAGAAGGAGATAAACAATATTACAGTTGTGGGGACTATGTAGGTGGTCTTGTAGGGACTATGTAGGTGGTCTGATCTATCTAGGAGTAGAAAGTACACGGAGCCACGTCTCATTTAGGTATTGTTTCAGTAGGCTTTTGAAGCGTTCTATTTTGTATGTTCATTTAAGTTTGAGTCAGATAGATTTCTAAGCTTAATGACATAAATGAAGTCTACTGAGTTGCCAGCTGTATTTTTTTATTTAGAAGAAGCAAACAGGGACTTGCCATTTGATCTAAGATCACTGGTGGTTGAGTAGGATTGGAGTGTATTTTGCAATGTGGGACAATTTTCAAGATTGTATATTAGATTATGACCCATTACTACTTGTGTATAGGCTAAGAAGTGGAGCAGATCAAGTCAGTGTGAGTTTTTTTCTTTAGTACTGTACAAAGATGGGATTTGTAGTAGCTTTAGCTGTAAATTTTGGTTATTTTGTTATAGTATGCTTCAAGTTTTATTTTTGTAGATTTTGTAGATAGAAGTCAGACTGGTGAAGCCAGAAGATGCATATAACACAGATGAGAGAAGGTACGTTTTTGCAACAGATTTTATAATAGAGTCTGAAAAATAATGCTTATCACTGTAGAAGGAGCTTAGTTTCATGAGCATTTTTAATTGCAAGACGTTATCAGTTGAAATAGTAATTATTGACAATTTTCCCCTAGTTATTTAGACTGTGCTACTGTTTCAATTTTTGTGCTGTTAAATGAGAATGCGGAATGTGTGTCTCTGTTCAGGGTCCTGTTTAGGGGTGAAAAGCATTAATCTGATTTTTGCTGGGTTTAGGAATAGGTTGGAGTTGCTTAGCTAGGATTATATGAATGAATAGGAGTCCTGGGTAATTTTTGCTGGGTTTGTCATGTTATGGAATAGCAGATAAGTGTGCCATCTGTGTTTTGAATTATTGAGGCATAACTGGTAGTAGTGTAAAGTTTGTTTATAAAAATACTGAATAGGAGAGGGTATAGGATTGACCCTGGAGGGACTTCAACTGGAACAGGTAGGAAAGACTAAAAATCTTCTTAGCTATTTTAAATCTTGCTGTCTATAAGGCAAGTTGCTGTGGAATCAAGAAAGTGATTGCTAGCAGAGGCCAAGGGAAGAGAGTTCTATGAGGAATTTTTGGTGAGACACTATGACAAAATATTTGGATAGATCAAGGAAGAAAGATGAAACTAGATTACCAATGTTCCTATTTTGGTTTATGGCATTGGTGAAACTGTACAGGGCAGTTGTATTGTTGTGGCTGGGTCAAAAACATGTTGGGTTTTTGAGAAGAGATTGTCAGCGAGGTATTTAAGGAGCTGGGAATGAATATATTTTTACAGCATTTTTAATAATGGTGATAGAACTGCTGTTGTTGTTGTCTTTCGGCTTTTCCCGGTTAGGGGTCGCCACAGTGGAACTGCAGTCTGCTAATGATTGGCAGCAGATTTTCACGAACGCCGAGGTGCCAGCTTGACATCCAACCTTCAACAAAGGCACGCCCATTTATGCATGTCTTTCGAACGCCCACCCAACCGCAGTGAGGACATGCAGACTAGACACACTCCCCACACTCCAGCCCCTGATAGAACTGCTATCGGTCAATATTTAGTAAATTACATTTAGCTGCCACCTTTGCGTATTGGTATAATAAAGATTTTTTCCAGATGGCAGGGCAATATTTTTTTTTGCCTGGATCAGTTGATTAAGATTGACATGGGGTCGGGCAGAGCATTTTTTGCAAATTTAGTTATTCAGTTGGCAGCAGGGAATAATTAGCTTGGGAGTCCCAGAATGAACTGCACATGCATGCTTAGTGAGTTCTGGGTTTCTGTAAATCCAGACTGCTGTTTAACCAGTCCATTTTTTGAAGAGAAGGCAGCTGTACACTGAGGCCCAGAATCACATACATGGGGATACAAGGCATCATGTACATGGATAGCTACAAGGGAATTTGCATTCCTTACAAGGGAAGATTTGTCTCCAGGAGCAAAGCTGCTGCAAGGGAAGTGTGTGTGTGCTGCTGCAAGGGAATATGGAAGTGTGTGCGTGTGTGTGTGTGTGTGTGTGTGTGTGTGTGTGTGTGTGTGTGTGTGTGTGAAATGTCCAGTTAAATATACCTGATGGCTAGAGTTACTCAGGCTCAAACCGTGTACCTTGGGTACAGGTAGCAAGAGCCTGAATTCCCTACCCACTACCACTTGTAAAAACTGACCAGATATTTGCCTCATATTTTTGTTCTGTTCCTTATAAAATGTGCAGTTTTCTGGATTTTTGTAATCAGTGAAGGACTGAAGTCACTAAATGACTGGCATTTGAATTTCAGAATTCATATTCTTCAGAAAATACATTGTAACACAAAACCTTTTATTCTAGCAATTTTCTAAGTTTATAGGATCAATATTTGAAAATTTTCCCTATTTTTGGTGCTGTATTCCCCTGTTATTGTCTTTGTACGGGTGTTTTGCGCTAATAGGTTAAGAGCTATGGTGAGAATTGAATTGGCTTTGTCCAGGTGTTTTGTGCTAACAGGTTGAGAGCTATGGTGAGAATTGAATTCACTATATGATACCATTTAAGTTTCAGACTTCCTGTCTTTCATGAAACAGCTGATTTGGCATAGTGGTATATTACTCTGACTGTAGTATATAGTGTCCAGGGTTCAAGACTTGGCAGTGAAATGCATGGTGGTAACACAACTTTTATTCTAGCAATGTTCCAAGATTATACAAGCAATGCTTAAAATGTGTCCCTAGTTTTTGGGCTTTTGTCCCCCGTCAATAAATTTTGGCTTTTTCCAGATTTCTTGTGCTGCAAAGCTGAGAGATACAGTGGAGTGTCGAGTGGATTTTACAAGGAGCTGAGAGCTGCAGGAGAATAGAAGTTTAGTGCTGCTTATGCTGAGTCTGCTTGCATTGTTAATAGCATAACAGGCTGAATGCTTGCTTTTGATGCAGAAGGTTGTGGGTTCTACTTCCACAGTATGTAGATGTGTTGCTGATACTGTACTGTGTTGTACTTTTAAAGGGGGCAGATGCTGCAGTCCTGAGAATGTCCTCTTTGGCAGAGATGTCTAGCAACTATGAACCTGCTATCAGTTTGCCTTACATTCCCTAATGCAATACTACTAGCTTATAATTTTTTAATGTAACATAGGCAAGTTATTCCTCAAGGGCAACAGACACTTTATTTGTAGATGAAACAATGAAATATAACATTGTTTGCTAGCAGCAACCTCTTCATTAGTTACATATCTCTTTAATGTGGAATTATTTAGATGACTTTTACTTCTGCAGAGATTGCGCATATTTACTAATACTGGTGGACTGTAGAAGTTTGAATAGACTTTTATGATGGAAATGTTTTGAACTGGGAAGTTTTGTCATTATTGGTGCATGCATTTTGTTTCATTGTTTACTGGGAAAATGTTCAAAACATTAAATGTAAAATCAGGAAGGTGTTTATTGATTATCTGATAAGCTCAGGTACGCCCCCTCCCAGTTCTTGGCTGTATGTGTTTGATTAGGAACCAGTTAAATCAACTGTCTACAAGCACAAACCTTTTTTTTACTGAATATTTTCACTGATTGAGTCTGAATGGTACTGAAAGTGATGAAGCCAGATTGAAGCAATCACTTCTCTTAGATCTTCGTTTTTTTTTTTTGGGTGGGGGGGGTACTTATTGTCCACACCTAGGGAGCTAAGTCAGTCATTTAGGATTTCTGCCACACAATTCTCCTGGCTGAAGTACCTCTCAACTGTCCAGATTTTCGCAGAATGACTAGATTTTTGCTTCTTATTTTTGGTTTGTTCCTCCTAAAATTTGTGTTTTTCTCGCAAATCATTTAGGAATGAAGTCACTAAATAATGACAGACATTTAGTTTCAGACTTCATATCCTTCAGAAAAATGCATGCTAGAGCAAGACCTATTTTTCTATCAGCTGTCTAGGTTTATACAAGAGCAATTTTTAGTACTGCTTGTTTGTTCCCCCAATATTTTTGGCCTTGTCCAGATTTCCTGCATTAAGAGGTTGAGAGGTATGAGCAAATAAATTGCTTTATAGAATTAGGTATAGCCAAACCTCTCAATTGTCCCTGATTTGGGCTCAAAATGTTGCTCTCCCCCTTATAATCCCTCCGCAAAATGGCAGTTTTGGAAGAAATGTGGAGGGTTTACAATTAATAAATAATTGTAATGATCAGAGTTACAGATTACTTTTATTTCAGAAATGCATGTAGATTCTCTTATTTTGTCAGCTGCTCAACTTAACAGTCTTCTTCTTCTTTTGGCTTTTTCCCGGTTAGGGGTCACCACAGCGGATCATCTGTCCGCTCATGATTGGCAGTGGAGTTTTACGGTGTCGAGTTGCCAGCCAGGTGCCCAACCTTTCACAGAAGGCACACACACACACACACACACACACACACACACACACACACACACACACACCACACACACACACACATCTAGGGCCAATTTAGAGTGTCCAATCTACCTTCTGCATGTCTTTGGGATGTGGGAGGAAACTGGAGCACCCGGAGGAAACCCATGCGACCACAGGGAGGACATGCAGACTCCACACAGAAGGCACCCCAGCCAAGAATCGAACCGGAGAACCTCTTGCTGTGAGGCGACAATGCTAACCGCTGCACTACCGTGGCTGTCCCGCTCAACTTAACAGTATTAATATTAAAAAAAATGTCCCTTCTTTGACAGGTTCCCAGCTATATTGTGTGGCTATTTTATATTTTTTGCATCACATTTTTGGTCCATTTTTCATAAAATTGTGATTTTCTGGCAAATTAGAGGCAAATCATTAAAGATTGAAGTTAGAAAATAATGACAGACATTTGAGTTTCAGATTTAATACCCTTCAGAACATTCATACTAATGCAAGACCTACTATTCTATTATTTTTCTAAGTTTATAAGAGCAATATTTAAAAATTGCTTATTTTGGGGCCTTTGTCCCACTTCTATTTATGGCTTTTTCTAAATTTCTTGCTCTGAGGTTGAGAGGTATGACAAATGTGTCAAGGTCATCACCGTCATCTGGAGAAATTTCAAATTGTGAAATATGTGTACCCCACTCCCCCATGTAGTGACTCTGGATGTGTCCAAGAAAGGCAAGGAGCAGTTATGCAGTTTAAGTGTGCAGAGTATCCCCCATCCAAGGTAGAGACAAGTACTACAGTGGCTTTTCATCTGTCCTTGATTTTGCAGAATGTTCTGCATTTCTGTCATATTTTTATACTGTTGATTTATGCTTATTATTATTATTTAGAAAATGCATGTTGTTGCAGTGCCTGTTGCTTTGTGTTTAAGCAGCAATGCTTTAATGACCATCAGATAAGTGTGTCTGAGATTGTAAGATGCAAGTAAGCTTTAATAAGCATACTGTTAAAGAATTATCAACATTGAAAGTCGTTTTGTTGTTGCCATGCAGAGAATATTTACATAACTTTTAATGAATTCACCTCAGGTGAGTTCATTAAAAGTGTTGATCAGACATGGATTTTTCTTTGTTGTATCTACAATATTTTTTTCCTTTTGTGGTTTTGTTGTAATATTTATATAACTAGATAATGCATAAGCCTTAGGTATTGAAATGCATATGACAGTATTTGTAATAAACTCAGGATTACAACATTTTCAGAAGCTTGTTACATTTGTTGGAGACTTCAGTCATCTTTGCAGGCTTTACCCTTAAACTAAACAGAATGCCACTCTATCATGTGTGGTCCATAACCTGTGCAGTAATCCTTTAAGCAATTTATCTTAAGCTTGTTTCTTGTTTGTTGTTCATTTTTTACTTTGGTCATGTTTTCTCCATGAAACAAGTAGATGTTTTCAAGCAGCAGGTCTTTTTGGATAAGAAACCTTTTTGCAAGTGGGGGTTTCACAGAGATTGCTACTTTCAGCATGTTACTTGGTACTTTTATAAAGCTGAATATAAATTATAATTAGAACTGCAGTGCAAGGAGAAGTGTTTGACTTGAGTGTTGCTTGTTTTATTATATTTGATTTTGACTGACCTTCCAGTAAAGTATTTAAAATGTAATTTATTTTTTCATGACTCACAACCTTTTTGTTTCCATCTAGATATTATGTAAGCTGTCATGTAGCCAATGCATTGAATTTTTTTTCTTCTCCACTTCATTTTATCTTGATTGGACTCTCATAATGTTGGTTTGGCACCCAAGGCAATGTATTTAATTAAAGTCCCAGTTTTTGTGATTTTTGAGCATAGTCCTGCCCCTTTCTAGTTGGCCGCACTCCTTCCCATTGGCCCTACCCATTCAGCTGTCGCCTGCAGCCCCCCTTTGATTTGAAGTCACCAGCCACCACTAGTTGGCAGGTTTTCCTTGGCCAAGGTTGTTGGTTTAAAGTTATACAGATATTTTCTTATACTGGAGGTTGGTACTGGGTGAAGGTTAAATCACACTGTGTTGTTATCTTGTATAGGTGGCATTAGGAGGGGAGAATATAAGAGAAGCAGTGTTGTTAATAAAGTTGGAGTTGAACTGGATGGGTATTTCTATGGAATTATTGTTCAGTGGATTGTGAGTGGAATTTTGGTCAGACGAGTAGTTTCTTTATGGACAACCAAAATAGTCTGGAAATTTTATGGTGCTTGGATTGGAGGTTGGTGTAGCAAGATTTTTTTTTTTGTTTCTTTATATGCTCTTTGGTTAGAATCCTAAGATGTATGTAAGTTTGATAGGTAGTTTTGGGTTTTACTTCTTTTATTAGCCATGGAGTTGAGTCGGATTTAACTCTCTTGAATCTTTGTGTGTCGTATTCATTTGAGATATTTAGAACTTCTTTGTTGAAATGTGAATCTACTTTTACTAGAGGAAGAGGTTTTAGTCTTCCCAAGTTATTATGGTATAGGGAGGAGATGAAGATATCTGTGCTGAATTTAGTTATATTTTCTACTTGACTGAACAGAACTGGTTTGTTTATATTTTGGTAATGTCTAAATATGTAAGTTAGGCTGCAGTCACTAATATAATCAAATAGGTATCCAAAAAAGTTTATTTTATTGGTAAGAATCCAGTCAAGTATTGAATGTCTATTTTCATGTTTTTATTATCTCTTGTACTGACATTGATTAGTTGTGAGAAACCTAATAATTTAATTTGACTTTTGGGGTAGCTATGTTGCATTACTAATATGTTTAGGTCACCCATAGTAATGTTTTTAGTGTATTTTATGGCCTACTCAGTGGAGTATGTATTCAGCAGTAGATGCATTATTACCAGGTGGGATGCATATTCCAGTAATGGCTATGGATTTTCTATTGTTTATATTTATGTTAGCAGTCAATATTTCTGCATTATTGAATTTTGGAAAGGGGTAAGGGCCAAGAGTTACAATTAGAGTGTTTTTATATATGATAGCTATGATTGTCTGGTAGTTGGCTTAGAGGATTAAGGAGCTGTTAACAAGCTGTTTTCTGTGGTCCAGTGGTGCAAGGTTTGATTCCCTCAGCCTCCATTGCCTAACTGTGCTACAGTGAGCAAGTCACTTAACCAGACAGCACACCTGGGCTGAATCTGAAAAAGATCCATGGAAATCAGTGCTCTACCCAAGAAAATAAATACAACATGAAACTAGCTATACTCCCACTCCCTTTATTTATGTTTCCTGTCAAGTCTTACCATGCCAAAGTCTGGGATAACATTTTATTTCATGTTTTAAGCATGTTTCTGTAACAACTAGTAAATCTGGGGAGTCGAATGATATGCATACATAGACATTTTGCAGTTTACTGCTGGTACTCCTAAGATTTATGTGGAGAAATAGGAGGTTTGACCATCTAATGGATGGGGATGTTAGAGGTAGGGTGTGAGATACAGAGAATGTGTTGGTAGAATGACCTGGGGTGGGATGTATATCTCTGCTGAGTTTTAGTCATGTGATAGAGTGTAGTAAATGGTTGCACCATATGCATTTATTTTTGATTTTTGCAGCAGGATTTAATGTTTTTGGTTTGAGTTTTAGCTGTGTGTAAAGATCAGAGAATGCGGATAAATATAATTCATGGAATATGAAGTGAAAATATGATGAAGGGGTGCATGTGTGTGAGCATGTGTTGGCAGAATATAGAGTGTTGGGTGTGATGGAACTGGGGTAGCCTGTTGTGTGTACTAGAAATGTTACACATAGAAATTCAATGGTTTTAATGTAAAGTGTTTTGAAGGAGTGTTGAAAATATCTAAAGATCTGAGAAAAAATTAGCCTCACACTTCATCACTTTTCTCCCCATACAAAATGCAGTGTACGCCGTTAAGAAATATAGAGAATCTGGGGGAATTCATTGGGCATACATTACTTCAAACTGAAAAGTCACACAAAAGTCAATGCCCTAATCATAAAAGCAGCTTACTGCAGGTTTCAGCAAGACCATCTTCTAGGGAACCCAAACACAATACCAATAAAATTCTGACTTCTGGGGTAAGATAAAGAAAACATTTCAGCTCATGCTTTGACTCTGTTTCTAACTGCCTGCCTTGTCATAGGCCACAACATTTTTCAAAGACTACTTCTTCCAGCCCACCTCCACATTACAGGATTTCAACATATACTTTAAGAGATGTGTAAAAAGGAAAACATTGATGTTAACTTTTTGGACCATTGTACAGTATGGGCAAGAATGGTGGAGAACAATAATGTAATAAAACAAGGGACAGGTATGAAGAAACTGGTGTCTACATAAGAAAAGTAAAGACATTTGGAGTGTGAGAATGTCATTCTGTCGGAAAAACATAATATCCTAGCCGTGTCTTCTATCATGTCAAAGCAAATAACATATGCAAATTCTGCAGTACCTTATGCAAATACCAAGGATCTGTAAAGTACTATATTATATCTGAACTAGTGTGAATAATAATCTGTGTCAATGCTTTGTGAAGATCATTCCAGTGCAGTTTGTAACAACTGTGTATAATGTATTATACAGCATGTATCATAATCAGTGTTACTACTCCTGAAAGAATCATCCATTCCATTTAACTGGTGTTAAATGCTTGCACTGTATTTCCCCAGCCAGTATTGTGTGATTTGACTTGTCCACTTACTGTTTAAATAGACAACATATTGATTAGCATTTTTGCTGGCCTATCACTCTAAATACAAAGGTCTACAGGTTTATCTTCCAGTTCTGTTTACGTGATTATGGAAATTGCATACCTTGCAAATATTCCTTGATTTCACTGATTATTATGATAATTATTATGACAGATATGAAGCTGCAATATCAGAAGTACATCAATGTAAGTCAAAGAAAAAGTGACGCCAGCTAAAGTTTGTGAAGTATCACAGCATATGGCCAAAACAGCTGCACAAACCTGCATTTTTTAAATGCTATTGCATGTACCTTAAAACAGACAAAAATATCCATTCCCTGTCTCAACAAAACAAAAAACAAATGTTGTGTCCCAAATACAGGTGCAGGTGTTGTTTCTTTCTTGGAATTTTAACAAATGGCTCTAGCATTCAATGGATATGTTCTGAGAAAAGAATTCCCACCTGTCTTAAAGATGAATCATTCTCTTTTGACGGCGGTCACATTTCACAAAGATAAAGGCAACAGCATGGGACAGGTGTTAAAGGCCTTATGCCTGCCCTGAGCAGAGTGGCAGCTGTTCTTTTTCATCTTTTTCACTCTTAGGTTACGCACAGTGCATGAGTCTTACAAACACAGATAAAGTAATCAAAATCATTAAAGAGATCTACTGCTTGTGTTAAATTTGGAAAGGAAAGAAGCTGATTTATTTCAGTTATTCTAGCACTTTATCCCTGCATTGCATTATATCCTACCTTAAAAAATATGAGGTATTTCCCTTTTATATCGTCAGATCTTACTGAAGAAGAAGCATGGGAGAGCATATTAGTATAACATTTCTACTGATAAGGAGACACTGTTGTTTTCTAAGGAAGGTAAGCACTTTTAAGTCAATGACAGGATTTCAAATGATAGGAATTTCCCCTTTATCTGTGCACAAAACATATTTGTACTGAGAGCATCCTCTCTTAAATCTATTCCACTGACAAAATCTGAAGAATTCTTTTTCTCAAATTGAATGCAACTCATTTTTCTTTGTAGACATTAAAAGTACAGATGTGAAGGACCATATTCTAACTATAGACAAATCACTGCCACTATCACTAACAACTTTAAAAGTACAGGTTTGTAAGTAAACTTACCAAAACAGTAGATGTTTGAATGATCACTGCTGCAGTAGCCAAAGCAAGATGGGTTGTATCCTGTACAGGTATACAACAGCTGGCCAGATTCCAAGCCTTCCATATACGCAAACCTTTAGTGACTCGAGCTGAGCTGAATAAACATGTGGTTTGGACACCAAACTCTTCACAGCTTTCATGTCAAAAGGAAGAGAGGGAGGCAAAAGCCCTAAGATGGAATGTTAGCAACATAACAATAAAAATTCCACAGCCTGGCATAAAAAAAACATGCAAAAAATACAGGAGATGGAAGGAGATAGTGGCTACTGTAGCAGTGATTATTCAAACATCTATTGTTATGGTAAGTTGTTTACTTACACAACTACACTGTGTTCTTCATAGTGATCACTAATACAGAAGCCTTGGCTATATGGGTAGATTACCATAGTTTACACTGACTGGGAGGAGGAAGGATGAAAGTTCTGGAACCTTAGGAAAATGCCCCTAACAAAGCCTGTCCTAGACCTGGAAAAGGAATCTAGTTTATATTACTTTGTAAAAGTGTGTGCAGAGGACTATGTTTTGCTCATAGAAAACTTATGAAATAAAACGTTTTCTAAAAGGGCACAGATAAAGCCAAGGTTCTGGTGAAGTGAGCCTTGATTGACCCTGCCTGAAATTGTTGTTTTTGTGGTGAGTTTAACAAAAAGAAGCATCATGAGGCAACCATTTTGAAATAGTTATTTTGACACAGGTTATCCATTTTATCTTACCATCACAAGAAATGAACAACTGATCAGAAGTTCTAAAATATTTTATTCTGTCAAAATAGTAGCCGAGTTGTCTGTGGGCATCTAAGGTATAAAATATATTTTCTCCCTCGTTTTTAGTTTTTGTAAAAAACACAGGGAAATATAACTTGGCTTAACATATACTCAGATTCCACTTTAAGTATAAATGAAGGATTAGTTCTTAAGGAAACCTATCTTTTTGAAAAATGAGATAAGGGTGATCAACCATAGGAGCTCGCAATTCAGATACTGTTCTTGTGAGGTCAGAGCTATTAGTAAGACCATTTTCCATGTTAAGAACCTCAAGTCAGCCTGATGAGTTGTTTCAACAGAAACAAGAGCTATTTTTTCTAATACAAAAGTAAGATCCCAAACAGGAGACCCCTATTTCCTGTGTAGCTTCATATGCAACTCACCTTTCAAAAATGTTCTCATATTAAAAGAGGGTGATCCATGGGAAGAAATGGCCAGCAGCTGACCCTTGAAAATATAGAGTAAGACAAGCCCTAGTATAATAATTCACATGACTACTGTGTTGGGCATTTAGATAATGTTAAAATGAAACTTTTATCAGATTTCATGTGGTGACCAAAACTAGATGATGAGACTGCGTACAAGTACAGATAATGAGTACTATGATGAAACGAAATATGGTAACACACTCACACACTTTCACAAATCTGGGAATTTCCAAATGGATGCTGTAAAAGACTGCATGTATATTTAGCTGCACCTTTCATGAGCAGTTTGTTCATGGTTACGGCAGTTGAGTATTTAAAACAGCAAGTATTTTTCCTGAAAAGGTGTCACACTTTACCATAAATATTTTAGAAGGCAAGTGATTGGTTCTGCTTCTTTAACATAATTAACTACTTTGAAAAAGTCACTGGACCAGTAGATAGTGCTTATGCAGTACATACAGTACTGTACAGTCTGTACATGGCCAAAGCCTGAGATACTATCCCTCATGCAGTCATTATTGGCATAGTTGTAAATTGGAATATAAATTAATATGTTGTGCAGATTGGTATACCATAGTATTCAGGACTTTTCTCCTGTTTGGAATCCATTTCTCACACTTTCCAGCCAACACTCCCAGCCTGTGCTTATCTGCATTTGCAGATGACTGTAATATGTAATATTTGATCTTCCACTAACTTATAATTGCTCTTATATGAGTTAGACTATCTTATCAATTATTACAAGGACAATGGTCACAAATTAAATGCAAAATATGTACTGTAGTTCATACCATTTAGGTGACACATCCATATAATCCAACACTTTCATAGGATCATAGGAGGTAACTAGACTAATGGGCCCAGGGCCCAAACAAGCCTAGCCAACTTCAGTCCATGTTCCCAAGGGTGTCTGGTTCAAGCAGACAATAAAATCAGCACCTATTGCCCCTGTCCAAGAGAGACAGGTGGAACCCCCAGGGTGAATTTCTGGTTACCCAGCCAATTGCCCAAATTATGCTTAAATAGGGCCAACGTGTGGCTTTGTTTAACATGAATAGAAAACTTGTTGCAAAGGTGGGGCAACCTCTGTGAGACAAATCTATCTATCAGGCAAAGTTCTGTTGATGTCACATACCAGGTTAAGGTCCTTTGAGCGAGTGATCCATGTGCCATTTGACTTGCAAATATGCAGCATTTCCATTAAAGCTGGGTCAGAGATTGCTCTATATGCAAAGCATAGATTGCCTCTGAACAGTCGGTATGACACAGAGTAAAGTGGTAATGATTTCAGTTTGTCCGCATAAGACACATCTTGAAGACACTGATTTTTTTTTGTAACGAACCTATGTAGTCTCTCCAGTTCCTGCAGGTGTTTTGAAAGGAACATACCAAAGTGGTGTTGTATTCATAAGGAATATAGGCACTGATGCTGATAATTCCTTATCTTTTTAACATAATGTCTTTGCAGTACTTCAGAAGGCCATCTGTCTGGCTCATTTACTTTTCAAATTCA
This sequence comes from Protopterus annectens, assembly GCF_019279795.1. Classification (NCBI taxonomy): domain Eukaryota; kingdom Metazoa; phylum Chordata; order Ceratodontiformes; family Protopteridae; genus Protopterus; species Protopterus annectens. The sequence goes on along the minus strand of NC_056734.1, from coordinate 430,955,747 downwards.
TCACATCTAGATCAAAAGATGCCTTAATTGCCCTTTACTTGTCTGTCATTTGACCCATTATTGAATACAATGCCCCCTTTTTGCATGTGTTTCTCTATCACTCAACTTGTGAGACCTCAGAGATACATCATTAAAATGATCAGTGATGTCAAGACCCTCAGTTATTAAGATACATTTACAGGCCTGTGTCTGAACATGTTTTCTTGTAGAGTCCTCTAAGGTGATATAGCCGTTCAAGCCATGACAGACATAACCTTTTTTGACCTCCTTTTACTTTATAAATGAAACAGTTTCTGAAATATCCAGTTAAAGGAACTAAACCTTCTTCAATAGATAAATAAGACATGTTAGCATGGTTGATTTACATAAATCCCAATGTATCCCTCACTTCTGGAACAAACTTTCACCATAAGTAAAGCAGAGTAGCACCCTTGCTGCCTTTACGGGAAGCTTACATAATTAGATAGGCAGTTTCAAATTCTTTCCCAGTCCATCTTGTATTAATATTTTTAGTTTGGACGGAATATTTGAATAAAATGTATCGGTTAGATTTGTAGTGATCTGGAGACTGATAACCTAGTACCAATCTACCTTGCTATGAACGCATGCTCCTGTATAGGTTCACAGATTCATAGGAAATTGTCTCTTAAAAGATGATATACTGACAGAGATTGACTCTCTGCTCATATCAGAAGAATTTTGCGTTTTTCTTAAACAGCATATAATTAGAATTGAAGTGCACCTGTTCTCTCTGCTACTGATGGCTTTTGTAAGATACGTGTTCATAAGTATAAGAATGGAAACTTGTGAGAGAACACACCTCCTTGGTATTATAAATGGAGTTTCAAATGTAAATAAATATACTATGCAAACTAAACTCAAATCTTTGACTGTTCTAGGCTAAGTCTAAAAATTTCCATTTGTATCAATACCCTACCCCAGTAAATACATTAAAACATTAAATTTGTGTTGTAGTTAGGTACATGCCTAATTGTTTAATGGGTTATCACACTGCAGAATTATTACTTCCCAATCATACCAAAATGTGAGTTGATCTGATTAGACAAAAGTTAACTATGTCTGAACATGATAAACATACAAAGACCAGATTCTTTAATGAGTTTGACTCAGTGTATATAACAAATATTACAGGCTGCAGCCCAAAATTAATCCCCGTGTCAGTTTTTTTCTCTTCAAGGACCTGATTTCTGGCATTACTTACAGAAGAGATAGTCATCAGATGAGAAGCAAAATGTCAGGGGATCATCATTATGCTGAAGAGGAAGTGATGAAGATAAAGACTGAGTAGATAGACTTTTACATGTAATGAGACTAATGAGGTCACCTCAGAAGAGATAGCGTTACCTAAAATGAATCAAAAGGGCCAGATACACTTTAGGCAGTGCCAGGTGTGAGATGTTCACAGAGGGTTACAAGCATGCAGGCATTTAACTTTTTGAGTGAAGGGGTTTATGGCCTGAACTCTTGATATTGACTGGACACCTGCCCTGACTACCTCAAAATATATAGATTTTAAAAAGTGCCAGTTTTACCTTCTGGTAAATTTAGAGATGCAGCCTTGATTAAAAGGGGGTAATGTGGTATACTGATGCTCTATTTTAGTAGGATGAAATGCTGATATTCTGTGGAAACATAGGGAGGCACCAGCATAAAATGTCACTGCATACGTCTGAAGTGACAAAGGACAGACTGGCTGATCTTAAGTTCTCCGTCTCAATGCAATACAAAAGCATACAGAAAAGCAAAGTGTAAGCTTCCATTTACACCAACAACCTTCGGATCAATATGTGAAAAAGTTTTAAAATTTAGTTCAGAATGCAGGCTTATAAATGTAGAATTCTGAAAATGTTGTTTATTTAATTGCTTTATTTACATTTCAGTTACCAGGGTAGAGCAGTAATCACAGCATGGCCAGCTTTAAACTCAGCCCAGATTTCATTCAAATTAGAAGTAATAAAAATGCAACAACTATAACCAATGGGCACCATAAAGATAATACAAACTGGTCCCTCAAAAATGAAAGATGTTATGTACAAATGTTATATCATGTTGACGCATATATCTTATACGCAGAAAAGTAGAACCAGAGAAGTATTAGGGAAAAGCAACATCATCATGGAAATTGTACGAGGCAACACAAGTATGTAGAGCACAAAGCAAGAAACAAGCAGAGAGTTCAAGGAGACAGGGCAACTGAAAAGGGTAAATGTTGCAAAATAACAGTGAACATGGAGAAATAGAAGTAATGTTAATTTACAGGAGGCAGGCACATACTGCTAACTGATAGAGTACTTGTATAAATGGGGTGATGTGCTGGGGAATTAACTTAGTACAGAGTGATGTTTACTAAATGATATATCCTTTCCTGCATTATGGCACTTACATCTGCATTGCTCATGCAGATACTGTATGAGTTGGGGCATGGATTTAATGTGGTTAGTATGGTTGATGAGAGAGTGCAGATGGGTTTGCCCAAGTATTAGAACAGGTACAGAGGAACTAGACTCAGAACAATTTTGTTTTGTAGATGGGGTGTACAGAGTAATGACAACTGTCCCCTGACTTCTGAGGTCATAAGTTGTGGTGGCAGTGATAACTTTCACTGCAAGTGGAGAATTAAGTAAGATGGATCTGACTTGAACTGGGAGCCAGTTTGCCTTGGATAAAGAAAGGAAATGGTGTCCAAGGTGATGAGAATTGCTGATGAAAGTGATATATAAAACAGTGAAACATTACCAGACATGACCCCCCTGTTTTCATTGCACCAAGTGCCAGTTCATAGTATTAACACTTGTCATTATATAAACAGCAGACAAAGAATGGGGTTCCAAAAGATGATACACACAGTATTACATTGTTATTCACTATGAAAGTCATATATCTGTTGCACTGTATGAAAAAAGT